>NC_142569.1:7189473-7492763 GCF_041283825.1 Pyrus communis
TGTGTGTGAGAGTGAGACGAGAGAATATAAAAGGTGATAAATTATGAGAAGTATAAGTTTTGAAAGTTCATAAGGGTTCCTGCTTGTGAGATTTATTATTTAAGGCAATTGCAGCTGAGTTTGAGTAGTTGAACTTGAAGATGAGTAACTAAAGGATATTCATATTATAAAATTTACTGAAGTATTTTTCGTTCCTTCTTTTGTAGTGGTGTAAGGCCATTTGGAGTATCTCTTCTGGTTGCTGGGTTTGATGACAGTGGTCCCCAACTATACCAGGTATTTTCATTTTCCAATGTGTTATTTTCTTTTTAACTTTTTCGCTATTTGTTGTTTCTGGTTGCAAATTACGATGCCATCTATGGAAAGAACATCTCGATTTAAAGTTGACAGAGTTTGGAACAAATTCTTGTAACATATTTGGTTGGGTTGCTGCTGCCCAATATTTAGCTTTGTTAGTTTGTTAAAAAAAAATTTGTGCAGGCGTAGAAATATCTAATATGTGGAATGTGTTACTTTTAACAAAAATTGGGTTGTTAAATTGACCGTTAGTAATCTTGCTTAAGCTGATTTAGTCATTTCAACCTCTTCATGCAATGGGTTGTACTTCTGTTTGCGTTTAGTTTTCTTGAATCTTAACTCTATTTTGGATGGTCGGAGAGGAGAAACTCCTGCCAGGAATAGTAGTGTTATGAAAATTATATATTGTCCTATGTTGACAGTTACATGATAGCTAATTCTGCTAATTCTACTACTATTGATATGGTTAATTTATATTTCTCTGTAGGTTGATCCTTCCGGTTCATATTTCTCATGGAAAGCCTCTGCAATGGGGAAGAATGTCTCAAACGCAAAAACTTTTCTTGAGAAGAGGTACTCAGACATGTTTTTCTGTTTTCTGGTTGAATAGTCGGACATGGTTTATGCTGAATAAAATTAAAATTTCGGCCTCAATTTCTTTATAGTCCTCAAATGTGAAGTGTGTTTCTTTATTATTCTTTTCTAATAGGTATACTGAAGATATGGAGCTTGATGATGCTGTACACACGGCTATTTTGACTTTGAAGGAAGGGTATACAACATAACCGTTAACTTCCAGAATTTATGTTTTTATTTTTTCTTTTATACATACGCAAGGCTTAGGAGCCACAGAAAGTGGAAGAAACTTTGTTTTATCTGTCAGCGGTATAAGTAGTTGCTTCATATTTGATGCAGATTTGAAGGACAAATCTCAGGGAAAAACATTGAGATTGGGATTATTGGCACAGACAAAAAGTTCAGGTTAAGCTCCATCTTTACTTCCTGCCGAGGCATCTTTGCTCTTAATTCAATTTACTAAATATAGTTTAGATTGCAGAAAATACTTTAGCGAGATATAGGATGCATGTTAGTTAACATACACGTGGCATGCAAAATCCAATGAAAAATAAAAGTATTATGTCAACGCATTAAAGAAGAGAACCCTTCACCTCCCCCTACCCTTATTTAGGTCCAAGGAGCCAGCTTACTCAACTTTAAAGTAGCTAAATGCCAAAGGATTAGCTTTGATTTCACAGAGTTGAAACTGCTATAAAAGAAGGGGTAACTGCATCTGGACTGTGTTTAGACCCAAAACCTTTGTTTTGGTTTGCTACCAAGAGGTCTGGGGTTCGACCCCTCTCAAGGTGCCCACCTAGCAATTGTTAGAGTTTCTTGCTTCCCAAATGTTGTGGGGTCTGGCGGGGGGGGGCCTAGTGATTAGTCGGGGTCAAAGATCCGGAGACACTAGTTTCAAAAGAAAAAAAAAAAAAAAGTACTTGGTATAGACACCGAAGAGATGAACACATTAGGTGTGTGCCAAGCCCGTGACACCGCACTAGTGTCCTTTAATCATAATTGGTACTTTTAAATGATTGCTGATTGCCCATCATCGGAGTGTATTTCTAATTAATTTTTATGCTTACCTTGTTGCAGAGTGCTGACCCCAGCAGAGATTGAAGATTATTTGGCTGAGGTTGAGTAGTGTGGCTGTTGCAGCGGAAAATTCGAAAGAAGAAAAACTTTTAAAAGTCCAATTTATGTTGCAAGATGGTTGCGTATTAAGCAAGAACGATTTGGTATATGATTGTGCTGTGAATCTTTAGGAACCGAGTCGCAGACTTCTTGAGCTCAAGCAGCATTGTATTGCCATTATTTGTAGCCTTAAGCCTTACAATTCCTGAGCTCATTGTGAACAGCTTTGAAATTCGTTAACACATTTGCTTTGGCCCCAAAATTTGTACAATGCTTATTAACTCTCCATTTATGAATTTAAAGTGGAACTTAAATCTGTTATTACCATCCTTAATTTTCAATATGTTACGGGCCGTTTGATAACATTTTTGTTTTCAAAAACCGTACTTGCTATTCCCATTAGCTCATAGCCGAGAACGAATTTACTTCACATTCGCATACATTCCCAAATACTCGAACCAACCTCGGCATTATTTTCTATTTAAACTTGATGTCTCTTCTACCACTAAAATAAGTACCACTACGCTAGGAACTAGTTGGTTAGCGATTCCAAAATGACATTTTCTGTTTAAGAATGGCATATCGTTAACCTAGCACAAGATGAATTAACAGATGGTTAAAATTTGGATTAAAGCTAGGCGGGTAAGTAAGAACAAGAGAGAGAAAAGAAAGATAAGATGTTGTATTGTCCTTTATATGTATAAGGTGTGAGATATTTTGAAAATTCAGACGTTTTGTCCTCACCCTTCCTGTATGCCATCAAACACTATCTTCTTCTCACAGAATACCAGACTGGAAGCTCCTCCTCCTCCTCCAATTTCCAAGCGTTCATGTGAGCTCCTTCTCCCTTCACTCACTCTCTGACTCCCGGCTTCTGAATGCATACTGTTTCTGTATCATTGGTTTCATGAAGGTAAACAATAACAAACAGACCTCATACTTTTCACTCATTTGCCTTGAAATAATTTGATCTTTACTCATTTCACATGATGATGAGATGAAATTGATTCAAGGCACAATTGTGATTGAGATTGAAACTACAACGAACGAGTCTGTTCTCATATCAGATGCACAAGCTACGTTTGAAGAGATGAAGCGATTAGGAATAACCCTGACAGAGAAATCCCATATGCTACTTTTATCCGCCTACTACAAAGCTGGCAACGTAGCTAAATGTGAGGACATTGTTAACGGATGCAAGTGTCCGGGCTGGAGCTAGAGTGCACTTTTGTCATCGACAGCATGTTAAATCTGCATGACCGTCTAGGTCAGTTAGAAAAGATGGAGGAAGTTTTGACAGCCATGGAAAAAGGACCTTATGCAGCTGATATCAGTACATACAACATCTTGATTAGCATATACGGAAGGGCAGGATTTTTCGACAAGATGGAAGAGCTCTTTCAGTTGCTTCCACTCAAAAACTTGAAATCCGATGTCGTGACATGGACTTCGCGGCTTGGAGCATGCTCGAGAAAGAAACTGTACACAAGGTGCTGGGAAATTTTCGAAGAAATGATTGATGCCGGTTGCTATCCAGACGGCGGAACTGCAAAAGTATTTCTTGGAGCGTGTTCAAGCGATGATCAAACCGAGCAGGTTAGTACTGTTATTAGAACTATGCACAAGATGTCAGGATGTTTTAACTATTTGATGGATGGATTTTGTGTTCAAGAGATCACAAAGTAATACATTTTCTGATCCTAACCATCCATCTCTTCATCAAAATCATCAGAAAGCATTAGCCATTAAGGTATGCTCATGGATAAAACGCTCAAGCTCCATATCTCTCGATGTGACTAAAGACTGCAAGAAAGAAGCTAACATGCACGAATAACTGTTATGTTGTTAAATTGTTAGTTCGGTCACTCAACCATCTTGGAAGTCTATTATTCCGTCCTCCTCTTGCAATTATGTTCAGTTCACACGAGAGTAAGATTTAAAAAACGTTAAGTGCTAGTTGGGCAGCGGGTAGGGGCCTAACGCCTAAGTGTCATAGATTATAAACTATTAGAACACATTGAAAATATGGAGAACAAGCATATAATAAGTGTTCATCCAAGTATTTAAGAAGTCTCTTACAATTTATTGAAAAAATAAAATGCAATATAAAAGTTATCTAATTTTTTGCTAAGTGAGAGTCACTACCTAGATGGGTGCCTAGGCAAGTCTAGGTACCCTTATTTAATTGTTAAACGTAGGAATTAATCGAGCCGATAACTAGCCACCCAGTGCCTAAGTTGGCGGAGCTTGCTGGGAATTTTTAGAATAGCACCTGAGAGTAGCAAGAATTTCACAAAAATGAGTAATAGATCAAATTAACAATCTAACATAACACATACTTAATAGAAAAATTATGGCCTAATTCGACCATAATAAAAAAGAAAAACGATTTTCGCACTCCATCCTCATCTTATATATAAAGCCAACACAAAAGGTGAATAGTGCTTATGGTGTCACCAAGCTTGAACAAAATAATTTGGACAAAAATGTCCTCAAGACAAAAAACTTCAAAGGCATCCCGAAATAATCCATCAAGTAAGGCAAGGGTATTTTTGCCATTTTAATAGTGTTTTATTAATAATTAATTTTTTGTGCTTTTTTTTTTTTTAATTAGTACTTTAAAATAGGCTAGCAATAATATGATTAAATCAGCTGTTCATTCAATATTATTTTCTCTATTTTTAAACACGTTCAAAAACATCTTAAGAGACATGTAATGTTGGTTAATGCCGGTTATAAAAAAAAGTCTTTCGCACATGGATAATAATTTGATTAAATTAGTTGTCACGTGATTTTTTGTTTTTTTAACAAACAATATTATCTACATTAAGGGGGAGGGGTGGACTTAAATTCACAATAGGCTAGCAATAATGTGATTCAATCAGTTGTTTATTAAATATTATTTTCTCTATTCTTAATGTAAATTTTATAGCGACCGATTTTATTATGTGGATTCAGCTGCTTTAATTAGTTGATGAGAGGTTTCTTATAGCATGATCTAAGATTATTCATTTACTTTGTTAATTTAAGCATATAAATACATTTAAAACGCATAAGTCTTGTTAATTTAAGCATATAAATACATTTAAAACGCATAAATCGTGTGTAACACACTGTAATTCAAAAAATATCTTTTGCACACGCCCACGAATGTACATGAAGGCTAGTTAGACATGACAATTGACAAGCAAGGAAAGTGAACAAAAAGTTTGGTCAGATTGTGGTTTCACATGTAAATTTCCACAACAGAAACAAGTGCTCATATGTCATATCATTGGAGCCTTCTACGAAAACCATGGTCTTACAAAATTTCCATACAACCATGTGACATACAATATAAAATTAATTTATTATAATTAATTAATAATCCGAAAATAGCACTGCCACAACGGCACTCACCAACTTCTGCCTTATTAGGTTTGTTGATAAATTGACCCACCACCTCGTATCTCCATTTACTTTTCTTTTTTGGAAAATATTTTCTCAATATATTTTTGACGGTTTTAATGAAAAAATTTTGATACGATTCATTTTTCAGAAAAATTATATTGTTACATTAAGAAATCAATTATGATACTATTTACTTTACCATTTATTTTGTACTTGTCGTTAAAATTTAAAATTTTCAAGTTCTTTTTATTAGTTTTTTTATATTATTTCTATGTATTTCTATTTTTTAGATTTAATTCCAAATGTACCATATACTAAAAAAAAAAAATTATTATTATTAATTTTTTTTTTTTGTAATAATAAAAATAATTAGGGAAAGAGGAAATAAATGAAAAAGCACACCTACCAACCGCACCATATAAAAAAAGGAGTGAAGTTTTTATATTTAAGGTGAGACAGCGTAGTGTTTGTCTTGTGTTGGATTTCACAAATGGCTTCAAGGTTGCTGTGGGCTTCAAGGGCGGCTTCCTACCTCAGAATCCAAACCACCTTCAGAGGATTTGCTTCTGGTAAGCCAACAAAAAAACCACTGACTTCCCACTTTTCTTGGATCATTTTTTTCATTTTTTCTGATTTGCTTCATTGTTTCTGCAATAATCTTTGAGAAAGATGAATGCTTTTGAACATGGGTTGCTTGTATTTTATTGATTAATCATGGGATTATTGAGAAGTTGGTATTTTGTAACATGGTTTTGGTGTTGGTGAAGATGTGGATCTCTGTTATGTGTTTGTTGAAATGCCTGATCCATCATGTAGCTATAAAAGATCTGTTTTTTTCCTGATTGGTTGTGTGTGTGTGTGTGTGTTTTGGCAAATGGTTTGATTTGATGTGGGCTGTGGATTTAGTCTTTCAAGAGGGTAATTGGTTTTTGCGTTTTCTGCATCTGTTGATGTTAGTGTGAGGTGTAATGATCTGTGCATTATGATTCAACTGTTGTTTTTGTTTGATTGGAATTGGCATCAGTTGTGAACTGTGAAGTACTGTGAAAGTCTGAATCATGTTAGGCGTATACATATTCGGGACTTTCATTTCGTTTGTTTGAATTACAAGTTCGCGTCTAGATAAAAATATCCGTTGTATATTATGAATGAGCTAAAAGTTTGTTTAGGAGGTAATGGATCTCTGTTTCCGTCTCTCGTTGCAATTCTGCCTATAAAAACCAATTAAAACATTCTCAGAGTTGGTTTCATGACAAAAAAGAAAGGAAAAAAAAAGTATTTTTGTTCTGTTTTTCCCCAATGATTTTATCCGATGAGGTATTCTGTTCTGTGTCAAAGCTCAGAAAGAAGTTGCTATTAGTATGTTGATAGATGGAATTATTTAATTAGGTTCCTGTTTGGATTTTCAACTGGTAAATTTTCCGTAGCTTTGTGGTGGTTTCAGATTTTACTTTTCTGTTTACTGCAGTTGTGAAGGATCTCAAATATGCTGATTCTCATGAGTGGGTGAAAGTTGATGGAAACTCCGCGACTGTTGGAATAACTGATCATGCGCAAGATCACTTAGGTGATGTTGTGTATGTTGAGTTGCCAGAAATGGGGGCTGCTGTGAAGCAGGGTGAAGGCTTTGGAGCAGTCGAAAGTGTCAAGGCAACCAGTGATGTTTACTCTCCTGTGTCAGGAAAAGTGACTGAAGTCAATGAAGAGCTTAGCAACTCCCCTGGTTTGGTAGGTTCCCATATCCTATGTTATTTCTCTACCATTGGTATAATAATTGCATAAAAACTGACTACCAGGTTTCAGTTGTGAGCTTTTCACTACTTCTGTCGCCGTTATTGTTTTAGTATTTTACCTCTTGTAATTCGGGTAAGTTCTTATATCTGAAATAGAGACGTGCTTCAAAATTAACATCACAAATGTTGTTGATGCCCCATCTTTTGTTGAGAAGTCAAGAAACAAAAGACGTCTTGCTAAATTTCCTGAAAGATTGAACAAACTTATTTCTGAATGATTAATTGGTTTTAAGCTTACCCACTCCGCAATATTTGACACAGTCAAGGCTTGGATAAACAGTTGAAGACACTTGCATTCTATTAGGTTTATTTGGGTTAAAGTAAAGTTAGTGGTCTTGCGAGAACTTTTTAACTCTCTTTAAGTTTTTTCCAAACTATCAAAAGTCTTCAGCTTTGAAAATTCCCTTAAACTGCTGGAGATTTGCTTACTTCTGTTAAATTATGCATGTGGTACGAGCATTGCATCATTACAGACACATCAGCAAAGATTCCTCACCATTCACCCCTCCTGGTCGTAACGTTCGATTCATTTTTCTGAACCAGGTCAACTCAAGCCCGTATGGGGATGGGTGGATAATGAAAGTCGAGATAAGCGATAGTGGTGAACTGAATAAATTGTTGGACGCAGAAAAGTACACCAAGTTTTGTGAAGAAGAAGATGCACATTGATTGATCCTGGCCAATGGCAGCAGGCGGTTCACCCGGATGAATTGCTGCTGCACAAAATGTAACGGGAGTAGTCAAAACTGCAAATTTACCTCTCTACTTTTATGCAGTGTATTTACTTCGCTTTTGTTCCGCATGAGTAATCAATTTTAGAGGGATTGTTGTTTCAATCTGGATAATGAATGATAAGTTTTGTCGTTCTTTTATTCGGTCTGCCCTTCGGTGTTGTAGCAGATCTGGAATTTTGTTAAATGTTCTTTATCGAGAATGAAGTGCCACAAATTGAAGACAAATAATTTCAAACATACTGTTTTTGGAAGCCAATTGCAATTTGAATACATTTTTTTCGGCGTTAAGCTACGGATGAGATGATAGATTCAGTAAACAGCAGTGAAATCTGTTTGATGAATTTGAGTCGCATCTTTTCACACAATGGTGGGCAAAATCCAGATCGATGCTGGTACGTTTGCCTTTGGACGATCGATGCAGTACTGGTGCGTTTCCGTTCTTCTGTTTCCCAAGTTGAAGGCACCCATGTGAAGAGGCCCTTGAGGTTCTTCATTAAGATGACCTGTCCAGTCATCAGCGACGAAGTATATGCAGTTCGGCTGACATCCAGGGAAGTCTAAAGTAGACACACGCATGGATGCAGTGTAATCCAAAAACAAAGCATCATTTCCAATACTCTCAATCTCCTCCACTTGTTCTGGTCTATCCCCGCAAGCACATTCCACCCTATAAACCTTGAAGCTCTGAGTCATCTTACCAAACCAAAAATCAAACACATCAAGCTTCCGGATGAGCAATAGTTCTCCACTGGACGATTCGACAAGGGTTGCTCCTCCTTGTGGAGCATGTTTTACAACTAGGATTATATCGGGTTTAGCAGTCGAGCCACTGCTGGTGTCAATCGAAAAAACCAGACCGTCATAACTAACAACCAGAAACCGGCCTTCATAGTAAATTAAATCGCAAAATCCGATCACAGTACGTATGACTATGTGACTCCAACCGTCATCCCCCGACTTAAAATGGGCTATTTTGTGTCCAGCATGATCATAGAGTACCAGAACTTCATAATCATTTGAAAACAAACAAGGGTCAGCAGATAATACTACTTTGTTAATGTAGTAATCACATTTGAATGTTTCTGCCTGCGGTGGGACTTCCGTGACTGGTGGAAGGCGAATGGTACGTCCGGTGAAGGGGTTTAAGAGCGTTATTGCCAAATTGTCATCTGCACAAGCCAGCCAACCATGGGAAGAACCGCAACACCTCTTCTTGTACG
This sequence comes from Pyrus communis, assembly GCF_041283825.1. Lineage (NCBI taxonomy): Eukaryota > Viridiplantae > Streptophyta > Magnoliopsida > Rosales > Rosaceae > Pyrus > Pyrus communis. Next base: position 7,198,600 of record NC_142569.1, read on the forward strand.
GCACATACAACTCAAAGTTGTAAGGCTTCCGTTGCGTGACACCATACAAGCCACGCCTTTCGCCGCTGTTGTGTTTGGTAGGAATCATGAGCATAGGGAGCTGGTTGTGACGTGATTTGACGCGCTGCTGCTTGTGATGCAAAGCTACTGATTTCCAATGCTTGCAGACCGCGCTAAACCGGATATGGTCAGAGATTGGTATCAACTTTTCTAGTATCGAATCCAGAAGGAGGTTCGGGAGCCATGCCCAGCCTAAAGCCGAGGGCATCGGTGTATCTTCCAGAGTGGTAGACATAACTTTTTTAGGCTTGGATTTCGAATCTTCGATCATTGACTACTTATGAGGTATGAGGAAGCGGCTTTTCTTAGTAGACTATGAATTCCTTAGGCGTGATCGACATTGTTGAATTGTAATTCTCGTTGGTTACAAAGTGGAAATTCTCTCATTTCAGCAAAACCAATGTGAAAGGTTATGACTTTTTCTCCTTGTATGGTTCAACATGGCCAAATTCTTAATACAAAGGAGAGTCATTGCTAAAATTAATCGAAAAAACGCCACCCTCCCGACTAGCATAACACAAATTGCAAAGGTTTTGAAGCTGGAGTAGTTAAGTGCGTTTACTCTTGCAGCCGAGGTTCCGTGTTCGTATTTTCCTCCCCCAATATCGTTTGTATAAGGAAAAAAAAACATAACAAGCTATTAATATAAGCTTACTATTAGAATCACAAATGAAATATAGAGCTTCAAATTATTCTATCATATGGAAGAGCTTGAAGTTATTCTGTCATACAAAACATCGTTTTCACACCATGGTGGGCAAAATCCAAATAGATGGCGGCATGTTCTTCTGCGAACGGCTTAAGCAGTAGTAACGTGTTCCAAATCTTCTGTTTTCCAAATTGAAAACTGCCATGTCAAGAGGTCCTTGAGCTTCTACTCCCACCCAATCATCAATGCAGAAGTATATGGAATTCGGCTGACATCCTGGAAAGTTCGAAGCAGAGACACACATGGACTGGTTCTCACCTATGAAAAAAGCATCATCTCCAATACTCTCAATCTCCCGGATCCATTCGGGTCCAGTTCTACCCCCGGAAGCACTGAACAGATTGAACCTTGAAGCTAAAGTTTTCAATGAAACACTCACTGTAATTCAAACTTTGGAACTTCCTAACCAGCAAAAGATCTCCCTGGGACGATTCCACAAGGTATGCTTTGTCATCAATACTTGGAACTATTGGTAAAACTATGCTTACATGAGGCTTATGAGTTGAGCCATTGCTAACGTTAATCGAAAAAACTCCACCCTCCCGACTAACAGCAAGAAACTGGCCTCTATAGTATAGTACATCATCGAATCCTATTATTTGATGCAGACCATAAAAATATCTGATTGTTTGATCTATGTGAGTCCAAGCATTGTCCCCTGACTTGATATGAGCCATTCTGGTTCCATGACAATCGAAAAGTACCACAACTTCGTAATCATTTGGAAACAAAGAAGGGTCTGCAGACAATACAACCTTCTTAATGTAGTGATCTCTTCTATAAGCATGTTTGCGTATGTCCTGGGGGACTTCGGTTAGTGGTGGAAGGAGAATCGTATGTTTGGTAAAAGGGTTGAAGAGATTTACCCCGAAATTGTCATTCACACAAGCCAACCAACCGTGGGAAGAACCGCAGCACCTGTTGTTGTACGGCACATACAACTCAAAGCCACAATTCTTACCATGCGTGACACTATACAAGCCACGCCTATCGTTGATGTTGTCTTTGCTGGGAATAATCAGCATTGGAAGCTGTTGTTGACGTGATTTGAGGCGCCGCTGCTTCTGAAGCAAAGCGACTGATTGCCAATGCTTACAAACTGCACCAAACCGGATATAGTCAGAGGTTGGTATCAACTTTTCTACAATCAAATATAGAAGGTCGCTCGGGAGCCATGCCCAGCCTGAAACAAAAGTTGATGATATCGCGTCTTCCATAGTGCTCGATATAGCTTTTTGAGGCCTTAGCCGCATGGGGCTTGATTGTCAATTTATGATGAACCAGGAGATAGGTTTCTCTTAGGCCATGGATTCCTTACGCATGAACATTGTTGAATTGCCCTCCTGTAATCTTGTGGATATTCCCCTTTCAGGCAAAACCGATAAAAAAAATATGAAATGGTCAAATTTGATTGGAATTGGCTCCAAAAGTAATAAGCAGGCGCAGGCATAAAACATACACAATTTTTGGCTACCACTGCATTAGGTTGGACAAAGGCATCATTTGCCTACCAAAGCTCGCCCAAGACAGGATGAGATCCAGTTTCTGTCATCATACAGAACAAGTGGCACTATGTTGTCTCGAATCAATATCCCGAAAGTTGGCACTTCTGTCGACAGAGAATTTCTTTCTGTGTAAACATGGTAAACCTTAATTAAAAGAACACTTCGTCGACAAAGGCATCATTTGCCGACCAAAGCTTCCCACAAGACGGGATGAAATTTTTTGTGCAAATGTGGTAAACCTTACAAGAACACTCTCTTCAAAGGAGAAGATGGTGACAACCTTGACCTGCGTATAGCCTTTATTTCCGGAATGTTTTGCTGACTAAATTTATACAGTCGACGTTCGAATATAATGAGCAGGATGAAAATTAATTCTGCATCTCAAATTTCTTATCAAGGTATATCCCTCCGGCCACATGGGAATGCTCGTCATGTTTAATATCGGAAAAGTTAAGTTTTTCCCCTTAAATTTGCTGCTGTGTATTGTCTCCTACTTTCCTCTGCAGTACTGTGTTTAAAGTACCAAATATTGTTTTGTCATCAAACTTTTCTGTAGTTAAGTATTCATACTTCATATTATTATTACCATCTTCAAAGGTATGCACATTGGAAGCTCAGCGTCCTTATCCGACATTTGAGGCTTACATTTACGATTGCAAACAAATGAAAGTACAGCTTCAAATTATTCTATCAAATGGAAATTATTTTTCTTGAAAACAATTTCCTTTAAAACTCAAAAACTTGTTTGGTATGCGATTTAAAAATTTTAAATTTTACAATTTAAACTGGACAAAGAGATCTAAAAAGAGAGGGTTGAGAGAGAAAGAGGAGAGGAGGAAAGAAAGTAAAAGATAATTGGAGAAAAGAGAAAGAAGTGAGAGGATCGGAGGAGATAGAGAGGAAGAGGAGTGATAGAAAAAAGCCGAGAAAATAATGAGAGCGGATTGGAGGAGAGACGAAAAAGGTAAAAAAAATAAAGGAGAAGGGTAGAGAGAAAGAAGAAAAGAGAGAGATAGCTTTGGAGTGAGAGGGGAGGAGGAAAAAAAAATGAGTGAGTTTAAGTTTAAAAACTCTTAAAACTCATTTTTTGTGTTTTTAAAGAATATACTATATTTTTTAGTTAATCTTGAGTTCATTTTTTAAAAATAGTAATACCAAACAAGTTTTTAAAGCCTACAACTTAAAAATTGTTTTTGAGTTTAAAAAATTGGATTGAAATAAAATACCAAACATGCTTTGAGTTTTGTCGTGAGACTTTTAGCTCCTAGATAAATGAAAGAACAGTATCAAATCAGTAGAAATGAAATGTGGCTGATGAATGCTGAAGTTCAACTCAGTTAATCGTGAGTGCAGGAGTGACCTTTGTGTTTTCCAGTAAGGTTTTAATCTCTTCAAACAAGGGGTGGTCTTCATAAATTTTGAGGTAAATAGAAGCCAAAGTTTTGAAACCCTCGTACGTGCATTAAGAGGTGTGGATGTGCAATGTGCATAGCTTGCTCTTGTGATTGGTAGTGAACACAACGGTCCTCTCTTCTTCACAACTTGGCGACAGCCCATCTGTGAAGTTTAGTAGATCGGATAGGGTAAGCTGCGCACAAAAAGAAATCGGACATGCAGTTAAAACATCAAATTTAAAGCTTCATATACCTAACAGAATCTGCCCAAATTGAGTAATCATTTTATGACCGCAAATGCCAAAGCATTATAACCAAATCTCTTGTGGCAGAATACTAACCTGACCACCTTCTGACCAGTTTTTGTGCTTATATTTTATGTCCTCAGTGCCAAGAATTGACTCATCTGTTGTTGCCAGCAACACTTATCTCAATGCCAAATCAGTTTTCAAATGTGAGAGATGCAAATCGTAGACTTCGAACTCGAGGTAATTAGCCATTGCAGCTACTAGGGGCGATTTTTCAGTGCCTGGAGGACTATATAGAAGGTACCCTTGCTTCCAAGCCCATCCCACCCTTTGGTAGTACTCTTTGCTCTCAACAAACATGTCCAAGTCCTCCAAAACCGTTCTTTTCTGTTCCGGATCCATGGCTAGAAAACGCCGTGTTTCAAGTACACCAGATGATTAAGCCTTTCAATTGGAAGAAGAAGATGATAATGCTACTTTGTCTCATTTCTCTTTTGTTACTTGTGCATACAAGCATGTATTTGAAAGATTGACGACGAGCCATTTTTCATTAGGTTGGATTGTAATTGTTTTTTTTGTTTTTCTACAGTAGTATATACGGATTTACACTTGGATACATGAAAGGGTGGTAATTTAAAATCACATTTAAACTCAATTGAGATCTTAGAAGCTTGTTAATTGGGTTGGAATATGTATTGATAGATTATTTTTTGATTCAGAATCACAGATAGGTCTGTTCTACTTATGCATGCAGCAACTATATTAATAAAATTTTTAACATTTCCTTTTTAAATAACAAGTTGGAATGCCCTCATTTGGAACTTCATTGAACAAGGGCACGTGAAAATTGGTAGCGTAATCAAAGTAGGCAAGTGGTGGATTGCTCTGGTGGTTAAAGATGTCCTCTTCACCCACTGCACCTCGAGCTCAAATCCTAAAGGATGTGGCTTAGACATGGATCAGTTTTGCGGCGTTCATTCTTATCTCTAGGGCATGAAAACAAAAGATGAATCCCTTGACCCTTATCAAATAAAGTACGTTAATTGTTTATGATCATTATCATCGTCGTCATCCTCATATTCATCTTTCACACTGTTCTTCTTTTCCTTTAGAAATGTGACGAGACCTTGGAGTGCAACTTCAGCCTCCTCACTCTTCATTAGCTCCTCTGCCACTTGTGCAGGCGTGGCCTTTGTTTTCTGCAGTAGGGTTTCAATCTTCTCATACAAAGGGTGGGTTCCACAGATTTTGAGATAATTGCAAGCAAGCGTTTTGAAGCCCTCGTACGTGCAAAACGACATGTGGATGTGCATGTCCATTCGTCCAGAACGAAGCAATGCAGAGTCGAGCTTGCTCTTGTGATTGGTAGTGAATACAATGATTCTCTCTTCTCCACAACTAGACCACAGCCCATCTGTGAAGTTTAGTAGTCCGGATAGGGTAAGCTGTGCACAAAAGCAAAAGGAATCATATGAAAAGCGCTTTTAGACGCGCGCGCGAGCGCACACACATATATATATATACACACACATACACACAGGCCCTTTAAGGGAAGAGATCCCCATTTTTCAAAAAAAAAAAGTAACATTTTCTTGACCATTAAATTTGACTTCAATGAAATTTTGTGTTTGAGATTAAATCACAGGCCACAGAATCTCAACCACAGGATTTCATTAAAACCAAATCTAACAGTTAAGAAGATGACCCCATTTTTTTTTTTTTAAATGAGGATCACTTCCCTTAAAGACTTCCTATATATATATATATATATATATATATATATATGATGCATGTTATAAAACATTGTACTGATTATAAAAGTCATCCCGATTATAAAACATTGTACTGAGTTTTGGTGAACTTGTTTTATACTATGGGTAGGTTTGATATATATGGAATAAGTGCAGCCCTTCCACTTGGAACAGATTTTATACACTTAAGCTTTAAAACTTTAAGCAATCGGATATTTGATCAATAATTTATATCAAGCCAACACAATAAACCACAACATCGGAACAATATCTCTAATTTTATGACCTCAAATGCTAAATCACTTGCATATCTTTTGATGAAGGTAAAATTTGTAAAATATTACGCTCTAAAAGTTTTAAAACAGTGTTAGACAACTACTAAACTCTAAAAATTTAATCAATCGGATAATTGACCACCAATTTATATAAGCTAACACGATGAACCACAACTACTGAGCAATATCTTATTTTATGACCTCAAATACTAAATTATCATTTGCAATATCTTATTTTACTAACCTGGTTGCCTTCAAACTCGGGCTTTTTTATGCCATAATTATTTTGTTTCCGATCTTGAACCGCCGGCTGACTACAATCGATGTCCTCAATCACAAGGATTGACTTATTTGTTGTTGCCAGCAACACCTTTCTCAATTCCATATCCGTTTTCAAATGTGTAAGTTGCAAATCATAGACATCAAACTTGAGGTAATTAGCCATGGCAGCTATCAGGGACGACTTTCCAGTTCCTGGAGGGCCATACAGAAGATACCCTCTCTTCCAAGCTCTTCCCACTCTTTGGTAGAACTCCTTCCTCTTCACAAATCTGTCCAAGTCCTCCACAACCGCAGTCTTCAGCTCCGGGTCCATGGCCACTGTCTCGAACGTTGCCGGGTGTTCAAGATTGATTGCCTCCCATCTGATCTTAAAAGCATCTAACCTCACTAGTGTGTGCAGCTTCACAACTTTGCCTTCATCTTTCATAGCCTTAAATCTCTCCATAACATAAGGCAAGTAAGAATTCATGACCTTTTCCTTGTGTCGCAAGTCAAACACGAGTTCAAAATATTGTTTTTTCTCTGGAACATTGTTAATTGATGAAGAAGAAGTTGGATTGTACTTGAAATTCTTGGAAACGGAAATGAATTTCCATTTCAGCTGGATCCCTTCGTACAAGTCATCAAACTCTTGGTTGTTCGAAAACTGGACGGTGAAATTAGTCTCTTTACGAGCTTGCGAAACTTTGAGAAGCCGAGCTGAAGGGCTGATCTTGTCTTTCAAGTAAAGATCTAACGCATCGTAGACTTTGTTACGCGTGCTCGTGCCGTGGTACTCTTCGATCTGCAGCGCCACGGGTTTTGATAAGAAACGTATGAAGAATCCGTCGAGGACCGACACGAGAAATCGTATCGTGGGCAGTAAGCAGTAGTCCATGGCCTTGGACCAAACAAGGATCAGATAAGCAACCATACTGGAAGGACATGCTGGAGTTACCTTCATCATACGATCCATGTTAACAAAATCTGCAAAAATGTGGAAATTAAACCCCAAAATAAACCTGAATTATTCAATTAAACCTCATGATTTCGAATATAATTTTTTTTTTTTTTTTTTACAGGAAACCTAAATTATAGAAATGATCAAGAGAGGAGGAGATAATACCTGAGTGATCGAGTCTTGCTCATCAACTGAGTTAAAGAAGAACATAAGTCAATAAGTCGTCTTAGTCAATGGGAAGTTTGAAGTCTTCGTCGATGATTACGTTCTACCTAATACCATTTGGAAAACTGACAAAAAAAAGAAGAAAAAAAAAAAAACCATTTGGAAAAGGAAACACCATGGTCCCACTACTAGTCTATGAGATGTGAACTTTGATTTTTTTTTTTAAATAAAGAGTCACAACGAACCGTCGAGATTTCTTTAAAAAATATTATTATAATGCAAGATTATCAATTTTGTTAAACAATTCTTGTTGTCGCTCACTAGAGGAATATGCAACCAACTCAGAAAACGATAAATAGAAACAAAGAAAACACCTAAAACCGACTGCAAAATCAACGCAAATAAAAGTTGAGCCATTGGCTTTGCTCGGAGCTTCTTGGTAATTTCCACGATGAAGATGTCATGGACAATGAATAATATTTCGGGATGTGCTATCCATACAATTCATTTTACTTCTCAAACGTCCTTGATAATTTATGTTCGTTGATCTTTTTCAATTCATCTGATCCGACAGTCAAAAATTAAAAATGTGTGTGAGAAGTATAATAGGGTGTGTGGATATCAAATCCCTAATATTTTATGCATGTGTGACCTCATTACAAAAAGAGAGCACTTGCATGGGAAGAATTCATCGTCACTCATGCTAATTATGTAAAAACATATGTTAGTCTTTTTCCACATGTTCTTGTGTTATCGGCACGGGACATCACTATAGCGGTAAAACCGTGTGTATGTAATTGTTTACATTCCATGTATATAATTCTTGTACTTTCTTCTTTCTTGATTGAATTATTTGCTCCTAGTACGATCCAATGGTGAATTTGCATTTGAAGGAAATTGTTATGTATATAAACTTAATATATTCTAATCGAAATACTTACTTGTAAAATTAAAACATTGACAAGTCCCCCTATTTCACTGTCAAAAACTTTTATGACTAAAAATATAGGAAAACTAATGAAAATGACTTGAAAATTTTGATTTTTAATGATAAAGATAAAATAAAGGGTAAAGTGAAGTACGAGGATTGATTTTTTAGTTTAAAAATATGATTTTTCGTTAATGTAAACAGTACCGAGAATTTTTCGCTAAAGTTCCCTATAAATATTGAAAGCAACTGAGTGCGCCACTCCATTACAAACACGAGAGTTGTAAAAAACTACCAAATTTTGGCTGGTAGTCTCTCTAAATAGTGTCCACTGAAGTGAAAGCTTTGTAGCTTTTGCCAAAAACTGTTTCTTTGAGATTAATTTCTTATCTTTGTGTCTAATGGTTATAAGCGAAATTGACAGGTAATCTACATCCCTCATCTAAAAGGGGAAGTTAGCACTCCTTCAATTCAAGAAAATTTTCATTGTGTCCGAGATAAGAATGGGTACATTACGTATCATTATATAAGTGGAGAATTTTTTTTTTTTAAATTGTTAATTTTTTAACATAATTACCTAAACACTTGCAGTAACATGTCACACATAATGTATTGTCCTATATTCATAGCATATGCTAAAAAATCTCTCCAAGTTTCAACCCACCCTCCCTCTTGACGATTGCCGTAGCATTTTTGGAACCCAAATTGGCTCGGACCCATGCTAATTCAAGGTCCAAATATAATTCGGACCCATAAAAAGCTACATTTAGCTTGATCAATTTTCAGTCCCACCCAATCAATAAACTTCGAAATCGGCCCAACCCGACCCATTTTATCATGCCAATAAGTTGATCTTGAAGTCGGAATTGGATCCTCTTCTAAGCAAAGGCTCAGGATCCTCGTGATTCACTAACACAGGCCGTTGGATTTTGATCCAACAGCTACAATTATTATAATTTTTAGAAGGGCCTCCTGTTTGTAACCGTTGCATCAAAATTCAACGGCTTGTGTTATTGGGTCATGAGGATCCCGAGCCTTTGCTCAGGACAAGATCCAATTCCCTCAAAGTCAAACCGCTCCATTTGTGACGTCAGCATTGCCAAGCATATGGTATAGTTAGCTTACCTGCGAACTAATCCCAATTAGGAAACTTAATTACCATCATAATATTGACGGCCATGAAGATAATCATGATTATTGGAAAAAATCTTTGTATTATTATAGCCGATTTTTGTAGCTTTTGCGTCCAGCAATAATCTCTCACAAATCCCACTAATTTTGAAGGACAAAAAAAAATGATAATTAGAAAACAATGATGGTTGCTTAACGTCCAAGGCAAGTATGTCTTCCACCTCATAAAACAAGGAGTGCATCCTTCTAATAGACGCACAAGGCACTAACACACAGCTAGAAAGATGAACAAGTCCACAAACATACATCTTGTGAGCCAAACTATCCATATAAATATCTAACAAACTAATGTGTAGCCGCATCATGTGTGCCACTAATTAAGATCTATAGGTATAATCATATTTATCATCTTAATATTTATATATATAAATAATGTAAAATTTTAATATGTAGCAAAATTTTAATATCGTCATATTCTTACCTATAATGTAATAATTATAATTTAAAGGAACTTAGGAATAATTTTGTAACAAGTTATTTTAAATCGTGTGAGAATGTTTGGGTGCAATTTATTTCGCGTCATTTATTCAATATTCATATTTGTAAATTGTAGTTAAGTTGTCGTCGTGAGTTTGTTTTCTAGTTCTTATTTTCTCGTAAAAGAAACACAAATTATTATATGACTTCATCTATTTAAATAGGGAGATGAATCTTTAGAATCGAAGACAATTCAAATCAACATAGCGTAGTGTTGATTATGAATGTTTATCAACATAAACATGCATTCCAAAATTTGTGATGCCATTGTACATCCCTAGAATGTCATGTTGCACCTTGAATTTAATATAACTATTTTTTTAGTTAAAAAAAAAAATGGAGCTAGAGTAACTAATATTTAATCCAAGGAAAGAAAAGACATGATTTTTTAATTGTAAGAGCGACATTGGGAAATTAAAGATTTGTGCGAAGTAACGCAAGAGAAAAACATCCTTAATCACTTGAGTTTCAAACCTTGTGCATAAATTGTCACGACTTAAAAAATGTCATTGCCGAGAACAAATTTAAAAAAAAAAAATGTATAAAGAGAAGCGAATAACAATAATCCCAAATTTTCTTTTACCCCTGCTATTATCCCTACAATAATTTGTCTTTTGTATGATATTTGGTACCTTCGAGTTGTAAGGAATTTGTGAAGTTCATGTTTTCTCATAAGGAGAATAATTGAGCAGCGTATGCTATGACATCTTTCGTTCAATCCGTAGGAAGAGTGCATAAATGAGATTGTGTAAATCTTGATTTCTTTTTTATTATTCTAGCTAAAGAAATTCTATTTTTGACAACAAAAAAAGGAGAAGAGGAAAGAAAAGAAACCGACCACGCCTGTCTTAAATAAATAATTACTTGGTAATTAAAAAATTAATCATTTTTTAATTAAATAAATATATTAAACCAAATTCCCAGCTCTCCCTCTCCCTCTCCCACTAGACCAACCACTCCTCTCTCTCTCAAATGCATTCAGTCTCGTAGCGGAGGAGAGCTCCTTCTCAAATCGCAATTCACAGCAGAGAGACGGTCAGATCTGAGCTCCCGATGATCTTCGCCTTCCTCCACCTGCTCCGCCTTTCAAGTTCGCAGCTTTAACTTGTATGCTAGTATGCTACTCTCTCTCTCTCTCTCTCTCTCTCTCTGTATTTGCTCTGTTTGGCTGCCGAGAAAATGCTGGAAAGAAAAAAGGGGAACACAGTCTGCAAACTACAAGTGCATTGACAATGCCCTTGAGTTGAGTGTGCGATCTCCTCTCATTTTCCGAGCAGGCCAAAAGGGGAATTTTTCATTTGCAGTTTTGTGATTCATGTGCTTGATATAGTGTCTGTTTGGTTACAATGGCTAAATGTTCTACATTTCGGGAAATTGTTGTCGCTTTACTAATTTGCTAGCTTAAACTCAATTATTTAGAGGGTTTTGGCTGCTGGTGTATCGAAAAGGAAATAGTCGAGTGCTAGAGGTTTTCTTATTTTGTTGAAGTCTGTTAATCCTTCAATCGGAGCTTTTATTCGTTGCAAAATGAAATATGGAATGGAACCATTCTGCACGAGCAAGCAATAAAGCTTTGTGGTGAACAAAAATTTAATGCTTTAGTACTAAGGAGCTGGAAAGCCGTATTGTTTGAAATGAAAGGAAGATTCTGCCCCTCATTTTGTTGCCCGGAACGTACGAAGAAAATGAATGAAAATGAATGTTAAGTTTCTTTTTCAAATTTTGTTACTTTATTTGTTTATTTTTGTCAATTCATGAAAGGATATGTAGAGCAGGAGAAATTCTAAGAAACAAATAGTAGTTTCACGGTCCATTTGGAGAGATTGATTCCAAAGTTAGGATTTAGTTAACATTGCTTAGTTAAATTATTTGGTTACTCTTTCTATCCCCATATTTCACGGTCCATTTGTTTATTTTTGTCAATTCATATACTCATTTCAAATACATATCAAACAAATTAAATTTGGTTATCTTAAATGTATTCTATGAACTAATTATTTGTAGTTTTACCTGACTAATTTAACATAGATATCAAGTTTAAATCCTTTCTTATTCTTTATAATATTTTGACTTTAAACCAAAACATGAAATGCAGTTTTGTTCTGATTACTCACCAATGGCAAAATCAAGGCAACATTTCTCTAGCCAAGATTCATCACTGTCCCCAACTTCTGTGCGATCCCAAGAATGGGAGGGTCCATCAAGATGGACTGAATATTTGGGTCCAGAGACAACTTCTCCAATGAATTCGAGGAGCTCCAGGAATTCAGGTCCTGATGAACAGGTCCATAGTTCAGGCGGGTCCCACAAAGGCTTGAACATGCAGTGGGTAGTTCAAGTAACTGAAGTGGCAGAAGGTCTTATGGCTAAAATGTATAGGCTGAACCAAATTTTGGATTACCCGGATCCAGTTGGCCATGTATTTTCAGAAGCATTTTGGAAAGCCGGTGTGTTCCCCAACCATCCAAGAATTTGCTTGTTACTCTCAAAGAAGTTCCCTGAACATTATAGCAAACTACAGCTTGAACGCGTAAGAGTGGATTTGTTTTCATTTAAATATTAGATATTCTTTTGTTAGTTAGTGTTACTTCGCTAATTGAATATTGATAATATAGAAAAATATTGATGCAGGTTGATAAGGTTTCTTGGGATGCCTTGCAAGACAATGCAGAACTTCATTTACAAAGCTTGGAACCATGGATCCAGGTATGAATTTAGTATTTTTATTTGCTTCAATTCCTCCATATTCTATAAAAAGCTTTTGCAGAACTATTAGTTTCCAGTGCTTATGTTTTTGGCGATTGACTAAGTTGATGGTAGGTATCACCACAAAGGAGTTAGGTATCAACAATTATTGATGCTGAAAGGCTAAAACCTAATTCTTAATTTGTTGCAAGTTTATCAACAACAGTTTCATGAATGGTTAGTGCAGGAGCTATTGCACAAACAGTTGAAATCATTTATTCTTGTTGGGTGGTGGTGCTTTTGATTTGAGAGATGGTCTGCAAATCGCTGGCTTGCTTCCTATTATAGATTTACTTCGACCACATGTTAGATGCAATAAAATAATAGTTTTTCTTTTTCATGAATCAGCTGCTTGTTGATTTGATGGCATTTCGAGAACAAGCTCTACGACTCATATTGGATCTGAGCAGCACAGTTATTATCTTGTTGGTGAGTCTCATTATCACTTATTTTACCTCTATGAATTATAGGCTTTGGGTGGAACAATGATATTGACATTGTTTTCCCTTTCAAGTTTTAACCCTATACACCGTGCCAAACAAATTGATCTCCAGAAGGATAGGATTGATGCTAAATAGTTATGGTTTTCTGATATCTCTGTCTCATACCCTCACTGATACACGTTGAAGATTGAAAAAGTTGAACAAACCTTGTTTCTTGTTATGTAAGCAAATGGGAGTGTGTAGTGTACAGCAGGGTAGTCTAATTAGTAAGTGTCACGATTCCTGTGGAAACAGATGCATAGTGCTTGTTAGAAGTAGCCGTATGTAAATATAGGTTTGTAGTCAGAAATATTTAAGTTCTGCTCCTCAATGTCTATCTTACACCTTTTTGGCTAACAAATGCAATGTTTCATGTAACTGATTTGATGACATGCAGTAAGGATATGAATTGACAAAAAGCTTCCCACTATATGCATTTGAGTTTTTTAACAAGTGAACAAGTAAATTAAGGTCACATCTCACATTTTACATAGGAGTTTGACAAAATAAACTCAATGCTTGCATTATTCCTTGGATGAAAAGGATTTTACATGGTATCTCTAATAACTTTGCGCAGTATTTTGCAGCCCCATCAGAACTCACTTATACTACATGCATTTATGGATCTCTTTTGTTCCTTTGTCCGCGTGAACCTTTTCTCAGAGAAGGTTAGCTAATTTCCATTCTTCTTCCTTTTTTTTTTTCTCAGTATTGTTTACTGTCCATTTTTTGAGTCTTAATTGGTTTATCTTAACTGGACATGCGTATAGTTAGAAATACGTGTATACATATTACATACATATATTTGCTGTTTTGCTAACACTATGCTTATAACAGATGCCAAGGAAAATGATGCTACAAATGTATAACCTTTTGCATTCCATGTCAAGAGACCGAGATTGTGATTTTTATCATCGGTAGGAACTATTTTTAGTTACAAGTTACTTGTTTTTGTTGCATATCGTTATCATTCATTTTGTTTAATGATTATTCTACTTCCTCTGTTAGAGTATCAGAAAATGTTTAAAAGGAATTCTTGAAATGACTCCATGAACCCGTGGTTAGTGATTATGGGGTCTTCTGCATAACCGAGTATATGGAACTTCAGAGTATTACATTGTTATATTTAGGCATGAATAGGTAGATCTGGTATACCATGTATCATTACATAACCAGAGAACAAAACTCTTTCTTTTTTATTCTTAGAACTTGTGCTTCACTTGTAGCTGTAGCACATCTTTTATTTGCCCCCCAATTAGGCTTGTAAATGAACCGAGTGATTGGCCACCTGTTCATGAGTCAGTTGATCTGAGGCTCAACATGAAGGCTCATGGCAAGCTTGGGCTCTATTGAGCTCATTGTTGACTCAGCTTGATTGCAGCTCTACCCCCAATATGATAGTTATCTTAATGGGAAATCTCTGTTCTTATTGTTCATGCTTAAAACTTCAGGCCTCATGTTTTTTTCTGATGATAATAGGTTGGTTCAGTTTATAGACAGTTATGATCCACCGCTGAAAGGATTAAAAGAAGACCTAAATTTTGTGAGCCCACGTATTGGAGAGGTTAGTTTCTTCTTTAATTTATCACTGGTTTCGATAATTATGTTTTTGTGACCGGGGAAGAAAGAGGAGGTCCCACATTTCCCCCCTTCCCAAACGTCATAATGTATAACAAAAAGGTGTAATTAATAAGTCTAGCACAAACGATTTTATTGCCATTAAATTTCACTTTTCCTTTCCAGGTGCTAGAGGCTGTGGGACCTATTATTTTTCTGTCAACAGATACAAGAAAGCTCAGAAATGAAGGTTTTTTAAGTCCATATCATCCTCGATATCCAGACATACTTACAAATTCTGCTCACCCAATGGTAAGACATTGACAACCTGAATGTTTTCTTAGAGTATTGGTATTGCAAACTGCATTATATGGTTAATGTTATGTTCCATTTCCAGAGAGCTCAGGATCTAGCAAATGTCACCTCTTTTCGTGAATGGGTATTATTTGGGTATCTTGTTTGTCCTGATGAGCTTCTTCGAGTTACTAGCATTGACATTGCTCTGGTAAACCTTACACTGTTTCATTTCTAATTTTTCTTGCCAATATTAATATTCAATAGAATTGAGCATATCTTAAGTGAAAGGGAAGATATGCATATTTGGGCATTTGTTTTAGGAATTTTCTTTAGACAGTATGTGCTTGTTGTTATATTATCATGCATAATGCGTCTTATTCCTTATTTTTATTTCACTTTTGTGGATTTCAGGTCGTATTAAAAGAAAATCTGGTTCTTACTTTGTTCAGGGATGAGGTGATTTTTGCTGTCAGTTTTCTGTCATTGAAATACTTTCACCATTTTCAGTAGTTAAGTGTTGTAACTTGAACATGCAGTATATACTTTTGCATGAGGATTATCAGCTATATGTCCTGCCACTGATTTTAGAATCAAAGAAGATGGCAAAGTCTGGTCGTACGAAGCAAAAAGAAGCAGATCTGGAGTATAGTGTAGCTAAGCAAGTTGAGAAAATGATAAGGTACATTTGGATGGACCATATATCAATCAATGCTTTCCTATATAATGTTCATGTATCCGTATGGTGTCCTATGTCAATCCATGCATCATAGTAACCTGTGGAACTATGAAAGCACTCTTGTAATTGTCCTATACAAGTTCTCATTTGGATGGATCCCATGTTGTGATATCCATATTCATGTTTCAAATATGCATAAGTAGCTCTTAGTTCCCATCAAAAGAACTTTCTTTATGATTGACGATGTTTGTGGTACCATGTACATTGAATATATTAAAATGGTTACTTCATGCAGTGAAGTGCATGAGCAAGCATTACTCTCGTGTGATGCCATTCATCATGAGAGGAGAATATTGCTAAAGCAAGAGATTGGAAGAATGGCGCTTTTCTTCACTGATCAGCCTAGCTTGTTGGCTCCAAACATACAAGTACGTTTTCATTGCAGGATTCTATTAATGTGCTTTTTGAAACGGTATGCTAAACTGCATCTTTTTAAAATTTAAGCTAAAAATTTTGCACAATGATACACTCTAGTACTTGTTGATTATTATGATGATTTGATGTATTCTACAGATGGTATTCTCTGCCTTGGCTTTTGCTCAATGTGAGGTCGTCTGGTATTTCCAACATATTGGGATTGTGTCATCAAAATCAAAAACCACTCGAATGGTACCTGTTGACATAGTAAGCCATATTTTCCCGTATCTATTGAGATCCATCATGATCAGTCTTTTATATTTTAACCTGATAATGATTTGCTTGACTTTAACTTTTGCGATTCCGTTTGCAGGACCCCAGTGATCCAACTATTGGGTTCTTATTAGATGGAATGGACCATCTATGCTGTTTAGTACGCAAGTACATTGCAGGTTAGTTTGAACTTTGTCTGCCGTGCCATTTTTCTGAATAGAGTAAATGTGATAATTTCTATATTAAGAATTCTTCATGTGTATATTTAATAATTTATTCTCAATGGAGGAAATATGATAATTTCTATATGTACTTACTGTATTAAGGTATTTCTTCTTGTGCAGCGATTCGAGGTTATGCATTATCATACCTTTCTTCTTGTGCTGTTAGAATCCGGTCTTTGTTGAATACCCCTGGGATGGTGGCTCTTGACTTAGATTCAAGCTTGAAAGGTCTTTTTCAGCAGATTGTTCAGCACCTTGAAAACATACCAAAACCACAGGGTGAAAATGTATCTGCCATTACATGTGATCTAACTGTAAGACATCTGCATACTATGCTCAATTATCTTTATAATTAATCTCTCCTGGTTTTTGCATGCCGAATAGATATTTCTTGTAGATTCTGATATATCCTTGCTTATGTTTATTTGGCACCTCACTTGGAGATAAAGTTTCCCATTTATTATTTCATCACTTTAATACACATCTAAGTGCTGAAATAGGTGTAGACTACTTGTTGGTTGGTATGAATTAAAAGACTGTAAGGACTATAAAAGTCTATTCACTTTTAGTCGTTTTTACTTTTATTTCTTAGCATATTCTAACTCATCCCTCATGGTATCGCTCTATTTAAATTATCGTTTTGAATATTGTCCTCTTCACTCTAGTATCTTAGTTCTTAAATTATTTAGGTTTTTTATTTTGTTGTACATTTTAAATGAGCGCTAATGTTGTGATTCCTAAGCAGGAATTCCGAAAGGATTGGTTATCAATATTGATGATAGTCACATCTTCCCGATCATCTATAAACATAAGACATTTGGAGAAAGCTACAGTTTCTACTGGGAAAGAAGGCTTATTATCGGAAGGAAATGCTGCATACAATTGGTCCAGGTGCTCCTTCTGACTTGGTTTTGGCCATTATGTGAATTTGTAGTCCATCATTGCAATTAGTTAATTACTTCGACGCAGCTAAACATTCTTACGAGTTGCTAATGTATGGAACAGTTGGAGAAAATGATAATTAAAACCTTATTGGTGATTACTAGTAGCTATTTCTAAGTGATTCCCGTTTGTTCTTGAGTGTTAGTCTTACGATGTATGAGTCTTCTTGGATAGTTAAAGAAAACGCGTGAAGATGTTTTTAACTTTTTTTATATTACATATAGGAGCCAGGGTAGCACAGTGTTTTACCTGAAATGTGAATTTGCTATTGCTCGAGAAGTTAAATAAGATATAAAAGTTTCTCAGTTGATAGTTGACACTGGAAATATCTGTTAAGCAGTTCCTGAAGTAAATAATTGCTTTCAACTTCTAACATTTCTTGATAGATTAACACATGGGTGCACGTGCATTTGAATGTGTCAAAGTGACAATAATAACGTGTTTGTATTTTCTCAAATCAGATGTGTTGACGAACTCGAATCTCAATTATCAAAGCATGCGAGTATTAAGAAGTTGTATTTTTACCATCAGCACCTTACAGCAGTAAGTCTTGCTCTCTTGACCTGTAATTGGTTTGCCAAGCTCCTCTTTACTCTTTAGCATAGAGAATTACTTGATGCAATTAAAATTGTTGAATAGGTCTTCAGGAACACTATGTTTGGCCCAGAAGGGCGCCCACAGCATTGCTGTGCATGGCTTGGCATTGCAAGTAGTTTCCCAGAATGTGCTTCCCCCATTGTTCCAGAAGAGGTGATTCATAAATTCAATTTCCTCCACCTCCCCTTAAAATTTTCTAGAAATATCTACGGTCACAACATGCTATCATAAAAAATTCATTACTGAGTCTTCATTTGTTCAGACAAAATCAAGCATGTTATGATGATGTTACGATAGTATAGCTTAAGTTGTTTCAGCATGTACATGGATGCATGTGACAAGAAATGATCTCTTTACTGCAAGTAGGTAACTAAAATTGGCAGGGATGCTGTCCTTTATGTTGAATCTCTCATTGAATCAATAATGGGAGGACTCGAGGGATTAATCAACATACTTGATTCTGAAGGAGGATTCGGTGCCCTTGAGATCCAGGTAATCAATTTTATCTGATCTAATGTTGAGATACCAGGAAATAAGAAGCAGTTGAATCGGTTATGTTTTACAAAACTAATTTTGTGAAAATTTTCAGCTTCTTCCAGAGCAGGCAGCGTATTATATGAATTATGCATCCAGAGTATCAAATCTTTCAGCTAAATCTCCGAAGGGAGCATCTGGTTTCCCTTTTCCTGGTCAGGAGAGTCATCCTGAAAATAATACTTCTATCAAAATGTAAGTCTGTAATCATCATAGTTTCATGCATAAATGTTTTTCCTTTTTTCAGAGTCACCAATATTTCGACACAGCTAACAGTGCGTTTTCTTTCTCTTGGTAATGGCAGGTTAGAAGCTGCAGTGCAGCGACTGACCAATTTATGCTTGGTTTTGAACGATATGGAGCCGATATGTGTGCTAAACCATGTTTTTGTCTTAAGGGAGGTAAGGCATACTCTTCTTTCTTCAATCATAAGATTACGCGATTCCTGCATTCCACTGAAGTGTACCAATTATTCTATTCACAGTACATGAGAGAATGCATCCTTGGGAACCTTAGGAGGAGATTGCTTTCGGCACTGAAAACTGATACTGATCTCCAACGGCCTTCTGTTCTTGAGTCACTTATTCGGAGACACTTAAGCATAATCCATCTGGCAGAGCAGCATATTAGCATGGACCTAACTCAAGGTATTCGAGAAGTTCTGCTCTCAGAGGCCTTCTCAGGACCAGTTTCTTCTTTGCATTTGTTTGAGAAGCCAGCAGAGCAACACACAGGATCAGCCACTGAGGCTGTTTGCAACTGGTACATTGAAAATATAATCAAGGATATATCTGGCGCTGGAATCCTTTTTGCTCCAATTCACAAATGCTTCAAGAGCACGAGGCCTGTTGGTGGATATTTTGCTGATTCAGTCACTGATATCAAAGAATTGAAGGCCTTTGTTCGGATTTTTGGTGGCTATGGAGTTGACAGGTTAGACAGAATGCTGAAAGAACACACTGCTGCCCTTTTGAATTGTATTGACACATCATTGAGATCGAACCGTGAAGTGCTAGAGGCAGTTGCTGGCAGCCTGCATTCTGGTGACCGAAGGGAAAGAGACGCATCAATAAAGCAGATACTCGATATAGACACCGTGATTGGGTTTTGCGTTCAAGCTGGGCTGGCCTTGGCTTTTGACAGACTTCTAGCTGAAGCTTCTGGAGCTGTGCTCTTAGAAGGTGCGCCCTTGATACATTCGTTGTTGACTGGGATAGCTAAGCATATACCTGAAGAAATACCTGAAAAGATAGAAATCAGGAGATTGAGGGGTGTGGCAAACAACTTTGGTGTAGTCTACGATCATGATTCTCAGTGGGTGAGATTTATCTTAGAAGAGGTTGGATGTGCAAACGATGGTTCATGGAGCTTCTTGCCTTATTTATTTGCCACCTTCATGACTTCTAATATTTGGAATACGACTGCCTTCAACGTGGACACAGGGGGATTCAACAACAATATCCACTGCTTGGCAAGGTGCTCTTGCATTCACTTTTACCATTGGGTAGAATTATATTTTATGCTAGATCTTCTGAATACAAGATGGGATTCTTATGTCCTTGAAGTTCGTAAAGGAAAATTATCCAAACCCATACCTAATCCACTAGTAAAGTTCAATTGGAAAATATCTGTTTATGTAGTTTCTTGGTTCTTCTGTGATCATTAATTTAAGAAATAATCGATATTTTTGCAAAATGTATTAATGCCTGTCATGGGCAAATTTTGTTGGCAGGTGCATTACTGCTGTAATTGCAGGAAGTGAGTTTGTTAGACTGGAGCGTGAGCATCAACAAAGACAATCTGTCTCAAATGGTCATGCTGTCGAAACAGGGGACACTGAAATGCAAAGTCGTTCATCAGCTGAGGCAAGCATAAAATCCACAATGCAGCTCTTCGTCAAATTCTCTGCAGGCATTATACTGGATTCATGGAATGAAACTAACCGGTAAGTTCATTTTTTCTCTTCTCACTTGTTTGTGATTTGAATGCACATAAAGACTGTCATGACAAGATTTCACTTGCTTGCTCATGAGTCATGTACATTGTCTATGATTCTCCTACTTAACCTGCGCAAGCTGCTAATGATTTCAACCTTCTTCACAGATCTCATCTTGTTGCACAGCTAATCTTCCTAGACCAACTTTGTGAGATCTCTCCTTATCTTCCAAGAAGCTCTCTGGAATCCCATGTTCCATACGCCATTCTTCGCTCAATATACAGCCAGTATTACGAAAACTCTCCATCGACACCACTTGCATTACTTAGTGGTTCACCCCGCCATTCACCTGCTGCATCGCTCTCACATTCTTCTCCTGGAGTGCGACATCCCCACGGCGACTCCACTCAGTATGATTCAAGTTATTTCAAGGGATCATCATCCCATGGCCAGGAGTATGATGCTGACAGCGGAAGCTTACGGAGCACAGAAAGCAGGCTGCGGAATGTTCGTCGTTCCGGGCCTTTAGATTACAGCTCAAGCCGTAGTAAACTCAAGTTTGTGGAAGGCTCAACTTCAGGGAGTACCGGCCCCAGCCCGCTACCGAGGTTCGCTGTCTCAAGATCCGGTCCAATATCCTACAAGTGAAAAAAACGAAGTGAACACGAGTTAAGGGGTAAAAGGGATGGTAATTTATCTACTCTGGAATTCTTTCAACGCCTCAGTTATTAGACAGAGAGAGGGGCTAGTTCATACAAATTTTGACAAATTGTATATCTTTATATATATTGTTTCTGTATAAAAATTGCCAATAATATTAAGACAGAAATCAAATTCAATCCTATGCAAGTCATTACTCGGTGCTGGGGCTTCTTTATTCAAGGGAAATGATTTTCGCACAAAGAAACGAGAATGCGGGGTGAAAAAAAGGTGTGTAAAATTCACTTTTATTATTCAACTAGACTAGAAAAAACCAAAACATGTTGGAAACATCTCTTTCATCTCCTTGGAACTCAGCTCTCCTCCAAAACCCTGTACACTACTCTATCTGAAACAAAAAGCGAAGACACGATTATGGCGAGCACACGGAGTGGACATCCCCAATTCCGGGCGACCAGAGTAAACATTCGTCGTTATTTACTATGATTTCAATTTCTGTTTAGTTGAAGAAAAACAAAACCGAGCAACAAAGATTTGCATTGACATCATGGATAACAGCAGCTTCCACACGGTAAAAACCTTGTAAACATTACATATTAATGACAAGATTTTGTATAAACATGTGGAGGCACAAGATACTCGATGTCATAGCTGATTAACTTGGTAAACGCTGCAAATTCACTTCGAAAGACTACCCACCGAGAGTCAGCGGAGGTGATGCCTGCAAGATGCAGAAAAATTATATGTGAATTGATAGAAAGAACACCTAAACCTAAACAATTGAGCACTAAGAAGACTAGGCAACAACATTACCTGAGAGTTTCTTTTGTTCCACGTCTAATTTTGCAACGTATTGTGGGGAGCCCAAGGCGCTGGTGAGCCTCGTAGCGATGACAACCAGAGAAACCTACCAAAACATGACCAAATCGTCAGCTATGATCCTGAAAAACATGTGCGTGCGGATATAAAATTCTGGTACAAACAAATTGGGTCCTGAACAGAGTCCAATGATCTGTAAGGAAGAAATAGAGAGAAAAATAACCCTTCATAGCTTAGAATAGTGATAAGCACGTACCATAATAAACTCCATCGACCTCAAGCACATCAATCTGCATTAGCACGTCAAGTCAGACAAAAGCATATGATCCAGGAATTGAAAGCAGATACTTGCACTCTACAAACGTATACACATTTACACATCAACACATATCCAAAAGTTATTTGCAGCAATTAAGCCGAATCTTTAATGCTCAAAGTCATCTAGCGAGAGATGATCGAAGCATCAAGATGTAATGACAACATACAAAAGCTTAAGCTACCTATGGCCTCGTACCGCATGTTAACTTATCATTACATATTCATGTATCGTATTCTTTATAGAAAGCCTACTTGAGAATGCCTATATATTTCCAACAAAAAAACCTGGAATATTAGTCTCCAAATTATATGTTCTATTTGGTTTTATCCTACATAACTGTAATCCCTGAGTTTCTTGTCAAATAAAATAGCAGAAATAAGTGTAGTTCCTAAGAGAAATTGGAAAAGGAAGAAAGGCAACCTAAGACTGATAAATCATAGCAACAATATTCCACCAACGTGGACCAGAATCTTTCAAGTTAAGACAACTACCTTCATACTCCCTAATGTTTTAGCATGGTTTGGTTCCAACACCAGCTTCAAAGTCGACAATAAGAACAAATTAGTCACAAAGATTTACTCTTTCGATGAACTGAAAACTTCCATTAATCAGCGTGAGGCGCACTATACAATTGCTCACTCGCCCCATGTTATCCTCATTTTCATTCGTTGTTAACTATAACATCCATACTTGGTCGAGCGGAAACTTAAATAATAATCGTATTTGCACATAATAATACTGATATCATCTCAACAAGTCCATTTTCTATGTCTAAGGACAAGCATTGCATTGCATACCACAATTAATAGAACACAGCCAGATATTTAAATTTGAGAAAGGCGGGGTAAGCATGGTACTCAAAAGTGAAAACTTCAAAATAAATCATATGCAAAGCAAATTATTTTCTCTTCACTTTCTAGGAAACCAAACAGAAAGTACAAAACCCAATATAGTAAATTTAAATGTTTGGGGCATTTAGCAGTTCTTACAGGTACTTGAAGGCCAATTTCTTGGATGCTATCCATTAGCTCTTGAACCTTGTTTGGATCGTTACTTCTGGTTCTCATCAATGGCCGCCTTATCTTATCCAGGGGAAGCTCCAGTATCACTGGCCCACCACCACCTCCACTGCTCCCCCCAGAACTCAAAGGAGTAGACCCTGAAAAATTAAATGTTAATCTTCATCAAAGTATCAGTTCAAAACACTTCATCAAAGTATTTTCTTTTGATCAAAACAGTAGTGGGGAAGGGAAGAATCGAACTCGGTACCTCCGAGTGTAAGAGTGAATGCTTGTAAACAGCTAAGTTACTACAAGCCCCTAATTCCCATCAAAGTTAACATTTTTACAAGAGAAAGACTCAAATTAACTAGCCAATTAGCAATAAAATCCATACTCTAATAAAACTAATAGAGGGTTTAATTTTGGTACCATTGGATGAAAGAGAAGCAGAAACAGTGAAGCTTCTCAAGCTGTTTGGAACTTGCATAACAAAGTGAGCCATTTTTCTGTAATCTCTGCACCCTTTTGCAAATAAAGCCTCTTATCTTTTTTCTGTGTATTTATATCTTCCACAAAAAATGAAAAGGGGTTGTGATAGAATAGTCCCTTGACTCTATCAGAGCCGTTGGATGAGACTTTTATTGGTCTTTTTGGACGGTCCAGATGCAGCCCAATTTCCTATATGTTAAATTTTAATTAATTATTTACTTGGGAAATTCCTTTTGTGGGTATTGCATTGCAGAGTGAGCTTAAAAACTTGAGTCTCGAAAGGCAGTGAAAATTCCAATGGCTACTGCTGCAGTCACCTCCTTCTCTCTGTTTAGGTACTTTTTAATTTATTGCTGTTCTTGTTTATATCTGTAATTTTCGATCACTATGTTGGTTTTGGATTTATATTTTTTAGAATTTTTGGTTTTGAAATTTTGGAACAGGAATTGTGCAGCAACAACTGTGAGAGCTTTTGTGACAGTGAAAGCCTCGAACCCCAATTTCACAACTTCCCTTCTTCCTCTCCACTCTCGCAGGTTCTCTCTCTCTCTCTCTCTCTCTCAATTGAAAATTTTTCAAATTTCTCAAATTTCTCAAATTTCATTGCGATATTCTCAACTTTCACCGTAATCTTCACCTGGGTATTTGTTAATTTTTAATTGAAAAATTAAGGATGAGTGAAAGATGGCCCTTTGGATATTCTTTTGTATTTGTTTGAGGAGGTGCCACAAGCACAAGCCTTTTTGTAGAGTAAATTACTGTTGGGGTGTTGTTTGACATTGGTAAACTTTTGGCCTTTCAAGATGTTTGTTGGTCGAAAGTCTCATACTTTTATCTGATTCCGGTGCCAAATCTAATTGTCAGTTGTGTTCTTGTTTAGCTGCAATTGACCTACGCGGTGATCGGTTGTTGAAGAAGTTCTATAATCTTACTATATTAATTTGTTGTTCGTTTGAAAGTGTTATGTATGTGTCATTTGAAACCAACTTCAATGTCTGTTGTGCTTGTCCTTTGGTGACTTGAATATAAGTATATAACTACCTGTCCCGTATGTTTGTTAGATCCCTGTGCCGTGTTAGCGCTACAAACAACGAGGAGGCTACTGCAAAAGTAGCTGCAGTGAATGCCGACACTGGAGCTCCAACAATGTATCATCCGATTCCTTCACCTAGTAAAACTGGTTTGATCTCACATTCAAGTTCATAGCATACCTTTTGAGTCTGGAACTTCCAATTGAACTTATTGAGTTTTAACCCGTCAAAACATGGGAAGTTGGTGCTAAGTTGGAAGGAACTACTGGGGAAATTTTCTCCCAAGTGAGAAAGTGGCAATATTCTTATGTTTCATCTTCATTGATTTTATCTCATTTTTTTTCAAAATTTCATGGAAAAAAACTTATCACAATCATTACTGTCGAATATGCAACGTTATTTTTTTTTTTAAACGTTATTTACTTTGCAGTTTGCACTGAAAATTTGAAATGGGTAAAAGCTGAATGGAAATTTAGTACAGTTAAAACAATGATTTCTTATCAAAGCTTTCCGCATTGTTTGCAGATTTGACAAGATCATAGCTAAGGAAATCCCATCAAGCATTGTATATGAGGATGATCTGGTCCTGGCATTCCGTGATATCAATCCGCAGGCTCCTGTTCACGTTTTAGTCATCCCAAAGTTCAGGGATGGATTAACCGGCCTGGGAAAGGTAATCTCCGGCCTTTTTTTGCCATCGTACATGCCTTTTCTTTCATCATCAATCAATCTTTGTTTTTACTAGTTACTTTTTTCCTGTTAAGACACTATTTTTCAAAGCATGTGTTATGCGTAGCACTTTTAAATGGTTCATAGTCTGCAGAGTGGAAACGCTTTCGTTTGATTTGCGCATTCTGTCATTGCAGGCTGAACTAAGGCACACGGAAATACTAGGCCAACTTCTCCATGCTGCGAAAATTGTGGCTGAGAGAGAAGGTATTCTTGATGGATTTCGTGTGGTTATCAACAATGGTGCAGAAGCATGTAAGTTTCCATCTCCATATCTGTGTGCCTTCCGTCCATGGTTGTGCAATGCTTAGTTGGTCGTTCAATCATTCATGGTCTCGCTCCCTCCAGGTCAATCCGTTTATCATCTCCACTTGCACGTCCTTGGCGGAAGACAGCTGAAATGGCCGCCTGGTTGAAGATCTGAAGCTGATGGCACACCCACAAATTTTAATCTTCATGTGATATGATGAACGTGTTGTGGGGAGTTCCTTACGCAGGATGTTAGAACACTTCGATGAAACGACCAGAAGAGATGAAACGACTAGAAGAGATGATAACCGGAGGCCTTTTACCAAACTCAGTTTGTGTATTGTTTGTTTGAGTCTTGATAATGTGACTGAACTGGAAACATGGTTCTCTTTTGTTTCGGTATATGAATGTTGCCACAAATGGCTGAGATCGCGATGTGTTTACGAATGCAAGGCAAGACAAAAGATGAAACAAATATGATTTTTATTATCTACCAATGTACAAATGAATTAAAAGTTACAAGTAATTTAATTTAACTTCCAGCTGCCGATTCTTCATGACCACAACAGTATCTGCAAGTATAACAAATTGTATAAGGTTCCGGTATCGAAAACCCCCCATCTGTGAAAGAAAGAACTGCGTGTGTCATTCAGCCTTGCTATACCCCGCATAAAGCTGCAGCTTAGAACAAAGTAGCGACCTGCTCATCACTCTTCCGACGATGCATAAGCGAATCCTTAACGGCAAATGGTCGATCCAAGGCTTTCTGATCTATATATGAAGATCCATATGACTGACAGAGTGAGTTCTCAGGTTACTATAGTCTCTCATTGATGAAAGTGGCATCATAGGCTAGTTATAATCCCGGTCTGGTTTGAGCAGGGACACGAGCAGTCTCGCACATTTGAATCCCTCTTGACAAGTCGCCTTTCACGGTTGATTGTCAATTTGATAAAGGGGAGCTTCTGTGCGATCTGGCGCCAGATTTCATTCACTGTTCCATTTGGTTCTCCATATTGAAAATAATGCTTCACCTAAATCACGAAATTCAGATTAGTACGGAAAAGTAATTTCCACTGGCATTACCTGTGCACTGTAATTACTTAATAGATGACAGTAATTTTGTACCATTTTCATACACCAAATTGCGGTCACATAACATGCACAAAAACTTCAATTGTAAAACTCTTATGCATCAACAACACTTTTCCACAAAGTATCCGAGAATTTCAGAGTGGCCACAGAGAGGATTCAGAGTATGTAAGATGTCATGATTTTACCGTGCAGAAGACCTTCCTAGGCACGACAACTCAACTATTTTTTGCCCCCTTCTGTTTTTTTGAAGTGAACAAAAGACAGAAATTGATGCAACTATTCCAGTTCAAAAAGTGAGGACCTAAGTACAGGTTTACATCTCAGACACACTCATATATATGGTCTAACAGATGAGATGCAAATCCTGTATCAGTTTGCATTAGTTTCCCTATGTATGCTCATGTGTTTATATACCTTAGCTTCCTTACAATGCTGAAACAGAATATATAAGTTACAAAAAAAAAAAAAAAACAAGAATTGTAGCAGAATAATAAACAACGGAAAGAAAAGGCAAATCAAATCCCAAAATACAAAGATTTTGGACTAACCTCGTTTAGCTCTGTCTGGTACTCCAGAATTCTCTCAGTGGGGATTTCTCTCAGCATTGAGACTAAGAATCCTGGCTTTAAAGCTGCATTGGATTCTACAAATATTGCTATCTTTCTGTAGTCTATAACATCTTCGAATGGAAGCTCAATGCTATCACTGATTATCACAGGCACACACAAACTAACTATAGAATCAAAAAGTCGACAGGCTGATGGAGTATCACCAGCCGGATTCAAACAGAACTTTGACGTATGCATCCCACGTGTTGCAGCCCGTCGACTCTCTCTGGATTGGGTTCCATGCTTTACTATAACATCCTCTTCATTTTCAAGTAATTGGAAAAGTAAATCACGTATCTTTCCGCCCTGCACAAACACGAAAAAAGCCCCAAAGTCATACATTAGCTCAGGCAGGCAGATAACTGATCCTAATATCAAACATTTACCCCCATAACGTTCCTTGATTCATAATTTCATATTCAAATCCGTAATTCATAGACTTAGATGGCAAGCAGCAATCACACAATGCTTAATAAAAATGCAGCATTTCAAACATACCAACAAGATAGTTCATCATAATAACCAACAAAAATTATCAAGTTAAGAAATTTAGTATGAAAAAGAAAATGTACGTCTTTTCGAAAGCGGTTTCCCATGAAGAACAAAAGGGTGTTCCTTTTCTCGACGCTGATGTCGCCCGTGTAAGTGTTGATGCGGTGAGTGTAAGGCACGATCACGTCCTTCACAAGCGATCCTTGGTCCTCCTTCAACCGCCCAAAATCGCAAACAAGCAGTACACAATTTTTTACTTTGTCAATCACTTTGTATAGAGCATTGGGGTCCGAAGCCATGAGCACATGGTCTCGGCCATTGTTCCTCTTCCAGTACTCCTGCGATTCCAGCCACTCAATCAAGGCCACCTGATTCTCCTCGTCGCTGTACAACGGCTTCTCCGACCGGGAAGCCGATCGCGCCGGGTTAACAATCAGGCTCAATGACGAGAAGAAGGGCACGTAGAACAAGTCTGCCTCTTCCGGATCCAATACCCTCTCAACGGGCGAACCGACCCGTTCCGATTCGGGTTTGAGCAGGTCCCGGAACAGGTACCGCTCACCCATGTGCTGGTGACCCGGGTACTTGAGCTTCGAAACGTCGTCGTCGGGCCGGCCACCGCGAGCCTGCGAATGATGCTCGATGACTCCGTAAGTGAACCGCTTTGGGAGATCGTATAGGTACACTTTAACGGGCTTTCCGGGTAAATTAAGCTGATTTTCCAAGGTAGCAAACACGTCGGAGGAGATCAAATTGGACGCGGAGGAAGATAAGGAGGGGAAGGCGTTCTCGAGCTTGGAAGTGGCGGCGGGAGTGAGGAAGGTGTTGAGGAAAGCGTATAGGACGAGGACACCGACGATGGTGGCGAGGGATTGCTTGAGGAGCGAGGATTTTCGCGCCATTGAGAGGAACCGGGTTAGGGTTTTGCGGCGGAGGGCATCGAGGGAGGTGGAAGAAGGGGCGGGGGGTTTGTTGGCTTTGCTGAATTGGAGTTCACTACTCATCATACCCGTTTTTTTGGGGGCTCGGTGTGCCATGCTAACGTGCGCCAGGGTGTGTACTGGGAGACAGGTTGGTTTCTCTGTGAAAAAATAGAGTACCTAGAATTTGTTAATTGTTATCAGAATTGCATCCTTAAAATAGTGACGTAATTAATAACTTGTGGGAATATTTATTTTCATCATTGAATTATTAGTGCATGTTTTATTTGTAATGTATACAATTGATGGAGGTTGATGGGTGAAAGATAAAGGATTTAGAAAAAACACATTACTTTGATTTTGACATGAATTTTTAATATTCAACATTCAATTTCTCTTGTCGGAACCACCACGGGATGACCTAATGGTTGAAGACAAATTTAATTTAGGGCTTGAAATTTAATTTAGGGTTCGAACTCTAAATTAGGGTTTGTGAAATTTAGCACTTGGGATTTTCCCGTCAAATTTGATTCCTTTGGAGGAAAAATCAAAATCCCAATTCAGGGACTGAGCTAAAACCGAGATTTCATACCGCAAATTCTAAATTTTAGGTTCACCTGCTTAGTTTATTTCTTGATTGATACAGAGTTTCAAGAGAACATGAAAATTCTCTGCAGGCATTATACTGGATTCATGGAATGAAACTAACCGGTAAGTTCATTTTTCTCTTCTCCCTTGTTCGTGATTTGAATGCATGTAAAGATTGTCATGACAAGGTATCACTTGCTTGCTAATTCATGCAAATTTTGACAAATTGCATATCTTTATATATTTTGTTTCTGTATAAAAATTCCCAATAATATTAAGACAGAAATAAAATTCAATCCCATGCAAGTCAATACTCGGCACTGGAGCTTCTTTATTCAAGGGAAATGATTTTCGCACAAAAAAAATAAGAATGCGGGATGAAAAAAAGGTGTGCAAATTTCATTTTTCTTATTTAACTCGACCAGAAAAAACAAAAAATGTTGGAAACATCTCTTTCATCTCCTTGGAACTCAGCACTCCTCCAAAACCCTGTACGCTAAACATTCGTCGTTATTGACTATGATTTCAATTTCTGTTCAGTTGAAGGAAAACAAAACCAAGCAACAAAGATTTGCATTGACACTATGGATAGCAGCAGCTTCCACAGAGAGTCAACCTTGTAAACACTACATGTTATTGACAAGATTTTGTATAAACAAGTGGAGGCACATGATACTCGATGCCATAGCTGATTAACTTGGTAAACGCTAATTCACTCCGAAGGACTGCCCACGGAGAGTCAGCGGAGGTGATGCCTATAAGATGAAGAGAAATTATATGTGAATTGGAAAGAACACCGCAAACTAAATAATTAAGCACTGATAAGACGAGGCAACAACATTACCTGAGAGTTTCTTTTGTTCCACGTCTAATTTTGCAATGTATTGTGGGGAGTCCAAGGCGCTGGTGAGCCTCGTAGCGATGACAACCAGAGAAACCTACCAAAACATGACCAAATCGTGAGCTATGATCCTGAAAAACATGTGCGTGCGGCTATAGTATTCTGGTACAAAAAAATTGGGTCCTGAACGGAGTCCAGTGATTTGTAAGGAAGAATCATAGCTTAGAGAATAGTGAGAAGCACGTACCATAATAAACTCCATCAACCTCAAGCACATCAATCTGCATTAGCAAGTCAAGTCGGACAGAAAGCATACGATCCAGGAATTGAATGCAGATTTTGCAATAAACTTTAAAGTTTGACATGTTTTGACATTGCACTCATGAAGTCCATACTTTCACTCTGCGTAAAAAAGTGTACACATTAAACATCAAGGCATAACCATAAGTTTTTCACAGCTTTGAAGCCGAATCTTTAATGCTCAAAAGTCATCTAGCGAGAGATGATCGAAGCATCCAGACGTAATAACGACAGACAAAAGCTTAAGCTACCCATGACCTTATTCCACATGTAAACTTACCATTACATATTCAGATGCTGTATTCTTTATAGAACGCCTAATATATATCCAACGAAAAAACCTGGAAAATTAGTGTCCAAATTATGTCCAAATTATATGTTCTATTTGGTTTTCTCCTACGAAATACTGTGATTCCTGAGTTTCTTGTCAAACAAAATAGCAGAAATAAATGTAGTTCCTAAGAGAAACTGGAAAGGAAGAAAGGCAATCTAAGACACATAAATCATAGCAACAATAGTCTACCAACTTGGACCAGAATCTTTCAAGTTAAGACAACAACCTTCATACTCCCTATTGTTTTAGTATAGTTTGGTTCCAACACCAACTTCAGAGTTGATAACAAGAAACAAATTAGTCACGAAGGTTTACTCTTTCGAGAAACTGAAAACTTCACAATCATATTCTTTACCCATATTTATCAACAAATAACAATAACAATGATATCCAACATAACAATCCTACATGACGATTAACATTTCCGCTTCATCCATCACATAAATCATCATGTTTCCCACATAAAATCACAATTCATAGCGTGTAACATATTAAAAAATTAACAATGCACAATATTATTCTCTAGAAACATTGCTCAACTAAAATAATCATAATAACAACACTCATATCCAGTGTCATTCCACAATCTCGTCAATTAATCAATTCATGAATCAAAGATGCATGATCTTAGCATTTAATTATGTTAATCAAACAATGTGATAACATATCATTTCACGAATTTAACCAATGAACTCTATATAATTCCCTACTTGGATTATTAATAATAACATGGTAATTCTAATTTGTATTCACATGATCCATTGTGGGTAATTCCCATGCACTTGAATCTAGGGTTCTAGACTAACCTTATGGAAATGAGCAAGAGTAAGGATTCCGGACCACTCAACGGAATCCAACCACATTGGGTTCCGGACCACTCAACGGAACCAAAATATCAATCAGTTTCTCGCAATCTACCCAGACTTGTCGCATGTAAAATCAGTGCCTACATCATGGAAATGGTGCACTGGGCAAATCAGAACTTGGATAAGTTGAGAAGCTCGGGTGAGTGACAATAATACAAGTACGTGATATTCAATAAAAACAAACTAGCGATCACAATTTATAAACATCAAGTATAGAATCATGCTTTATGAAATCATAATCAAGTTGTTGAAAACTCCGAATGAGTCACCTAGACATCCAACGACTTTTCTAATTCAAACCACAAGATTCTCAAAATCCATCGTTCAAATGTACATTAAAAACTAAGGCTAGAAGGACGTAGTTCGGCCGAAGCCTACATAAGTAACCAAACAGGAAGTGGCCCCCCATAGCGGATTAACCAAGCAGAGCCACCCCTGAGTAACCATGTAGGTAGTGAAGCCCCATCACGGATTAACCAAGCAAAGTTACTCTCACAAATTTGTTAGGCAGTGATCACCTATCGCGGATTAACCAAGCATGATCACCCCAAAGTATGTATGGCCATAAGGATCGCTCATTGTGTATTAACCAAGCACGATCCATAAATAATATGGTCCCGATTAACCAAGCAGGACCACTAGTGACCCCCCATCGCAGATTAACCAAGCAGAGTCACACCTACAAAACTGTTAGGCAGTGATCACCCATCGCGGATTAACCAAGCATAATCACTCCTAAGTATAAATGGCCATAAGGATCGCCCATCGCGGATTAACCAAGCACGATCCATAAATAATATGGTTCCCCATCGTGAATTAACCAAGCATAACCATTCATGTACCACTGCTACATGATGTAGACTCGGTGTCACCTAACCTTGTGACACTAAGGTAACGGTCCCCTACTAGCCCTCACATTTCTCAACATTTCAAACAAACATAAGCAAAAAACAAAAACTAAAAAAGTAAAAAGAAAAAATTGAAAAGATGGGTTCGGTATGAAACTAGCGATTCTTTAACATAACTGTTGCTACCATAATAGCGACAGTTATGAGGGACAATCGGTATCAAAGTACTGATCGTGTCCTTTTCAAAACACAAGTTGATGAAAATATATCTTTTGATGAACGGAACAAAAATTCGAGTTTTTCTCCCCGTTCATTCATTGGTTTTCACACTCAAGAAATTATTTAAATAATGGAATAAAAATTTGACTTTTTGCAAAGCCTTGCTCTAATTGGAATCCAAGAAATAGGAAGAAAACTGGAGAATGTTGAAAATTTTAAGATGTAATTAAATGTAATATTCTTGTGGCTGTTTGATGATGAAGAAATTCAATGTTTTTTGGCTGGTTGAAACTGACATGACCTTATAAGAGCAGTTCCTACCATTTGTCCACTAGGCTTCTTAGAATCCAACGTAATTGTTCAAGAAAATTTGACGGATGTTTGTAAATCAAGCGGCAAGATGGAGATTTTATACAACAATTTAATTCATCTTTCTTGTCTTTAAAATGTGGATTATTCTTTTGTTTGAAAGATACGAAGAGTTTGATGTGTGGTTAATTAGTTGATGATTGTGGGGTGTGTGAGATGTGAGATGTGAGGTGTGTGAGATGTGAGATATGAGGGTAATATTGGAAAATACGTGAGGTGTGTTAAGAGAAATTTTAATTTAAAAAGTAAATGTAAAGTGTATTAAGTATGTGGGGGTGTAGTAAACAAAACGTGAGGTGTTAATAAAACAAGCCTGAAGCAAATATGATTTTTTATTATCTACCATGTATAAATGAATTACAAGTTACAAGTAATTTAATTTAATTTCCAGCTGCTGATTCTTCAAGACCACAGAAGTATTTACAAGTACAACAAATTGTATAAGGTTCCGGTATCGAAAACCCCCATCTGTGAAATAAAGAACTGCGTGTCATTCAGCCTTGCTATAACCCGCATAAAGCTGCAGCTTAGGACAAAGTAGCGACCGCTCATCACTCTTCCGAAGATGCATAAGCTAATCCTTAACGGCAAATGGTCGATCCAAGGCTTTCTGATCTATATATGAAGATCCATGACTGACAGAGAGAGTTCTCAGGTTAAGATAGTCTCTCATTGATGAAAGTGGCATCATAGGCTAGTTATAATCCCGTTCTGGTTTGAGCAAAGACAAGAGCAGTCTCGCACAATTGAATCCCTCTTGACCAGTCGCCTTTCGCGGTTGATTGTCAATTTGATAAAGGGGAGCTTCTGTGCGATCTGGCGCCAGATTTCATTCTCTGATCCATTTGGTTCTCCATATTGAAAATAATGCCTCACCTAAATCACAAAATTCAGATTAGTAAGGAATAGTAATTTCCACTGGTATTACCTGTGCACTGTAATTACTTAATAGATGACAGTAATTTTGTACCATTTTCATATACCAAATTGCGGTCACATAAAATGCACAAAAACTTCAATTGTAAAACTCTTATGCATCAACACCACTTTTCCACAAAGTAACCAAGAATTTCAGCGCGGCTGCAGAGAGGATTCAGAGTATGTAAGATGTCATGATTTTACGGTGTCGAAGACCTTCCTAGGCACGACAACTCAACTATTTTTTGCCCCCTTCTGTTTTTTGAAGTGAACAAAAGACAGAAATTGATGCAACCATTCCAGTTCAAAAAGTGAGGACCTAAGTACAGGTTTACATCTCAGACACACTCATATATATGGTCTAACAGATGAGATACAAATCCTGTACCAGTTTGCATTAGTTTCCCTATGTATGCTCATGTGTTTATATACCTTAGCTTCCTTACAATGCTGAAACAGAATCTATAAGTTCAAAAAAAAAAGAACAAGAATTATAGCAGAATAATAAACAACGGAAAGAGAAGGCAAATCAAATCCCAAAATACAAAGATTTTGGACTAACCTTGTTTAGCTCTGTCTGGTACTCCAGAATTCTCTCAGTGGGGATTCCTCTCAGCATTGAGACTAAGAATCCTGGCTTTAAAGCTGCATTGGATTCTACAAATATTGCTATCTTTCTGTAGTCTATAACATCTTCGAATGGAAGCTCAATGCTATCACTGATTATCACAGGCACACACAAACTAACTATAGAATCAAAAAGTCGACAGGCTGATGGAGTATCACCAGCCGGATTCAAACAGAACTTCGACGTATGCATCCCACGTGCAGCAGCCCGTCGATTCTCTGTGGATTGGGTTCCATGCTTTACTATAACATCCTCTTCATTTTCAAGTAATTGGAAAAGTAAATCACGTATCTTTCCACCCTGCACGAACACGAAAAAAGCCCCGAAAGTCATACATTAGCTCAGGAAAGCAGATAACTGATCCTAATATCAAACATTTACCCCCATAAAGTTTCTTGATTCATAATTTCATATTCAAATCCGTAATTCATAGACTTAGATGGCAAGCAGCAATCACACAATGCTTAATAAAAATGCAGTATTTCAAACATACCAACAAGATAGTTTATCATAATAACCAACAAAAATTATCAAGTTAAGAAATTTAGTATGAAATTGAAAATGTACGTCTTTTCGAAAGCGGTTTCCCATGAAGAACAACAGGGTGTTCCTATTCTCGACGCTGATGTCGCCCGTGTAAGTGTTGATGCGGTGAGAGTAAGGCACGATCACGTCCTTCACAAGCGATCCTTGGTCCTCCTTCAACCGCCCAAAATCGGAAACAAGCAGTACACAATTTTTGACTTTGTCAATCACTATGTGTAGAGCATTGGGGTCCGAAGCCATGATCACATGGTCTCGGCCATTGTTCCTCTTCCAGTACTCCTGCGACTCCAGCCACTCAATCAAGGCCACCTGATTCTCCTCGTCGCTGTACAACGGCTTCTCTGACCCGGAAGCTGGTTGCGCCGAGTTAACAATCAGGCTCAATGACGAGAAGAACGGCACGTAGAACAAGTCTGCCTCTTCCGGATCCAATACCCTCTCAACAGGCGAACCGACCCGTTCCGATTCGGGTTTGAGCAGGTCCTGGAACAGGTACCACTCGCCCATGTACTGGTGACCCGGGTACTTGAGCTTCGAAACGTCGTCGTCGGGCCGGCCACCGCGAGCAAGCGAATGATGCTCGATGACTCCGTAAGTGAACCGCTTAGGGAGATCGTAGAGGTACACTTTAACAGGCTTTCCCTGTAAATTAAGCTGATTTTCCTGAGTAGTGGAAGAGGCGGAGGAGAAGGAGGGTAAGGCGTTCTCGAGCTTGGAAGTGGCGGCGGGCGTGAGGAAGGTGTTGTGGAAGGTGTTGTGGAAGGCGTATAGGACGAGGACGACGACGATGATGGCAAGGGATTGCTTGAGGAGCGAGGATTTTCGCGCCACTGAGAAGAACTGGGTTAGGGTTTTGCGGTGGACGGCATCGAGGGAGGTGGAAGAACGGGCGGAGGGTTTGTTGGCTTTGCTGGATTGGAGCTCACTACTAGTACTCACCATACCCGTGGTTTTGGGGGCCTGGTGGGGCCCTGCTAACGTGCGCCAGGGTGTGTACGGGGAGACAGGTTGGTTTCTCTATGTAAATAGAGTACTTAGAATTCGTTAATTGTTTTCAGAATTGCATCCTTAAAATAGTGAATGATTTTCCAATTGTGTTTTAATCAAATAGTGACGCAATTAATAACGTGTGGGAATGTTCATTTTCATCATTGAATTATCAATGCATGTTTTATTTGTAATACATACGATTGATGGAGAATGATTGGTGAAAGATAAAGGATTTATAAAAAACACATTACTTTGATTTTGACATGAATATTCAATATTCAATTTCTCTTGTCAAAACCACTTAGGGATGGTCTAGTGGTTGAGGACAAATTTTAGATCCGTATTTCACACGACACACGTATTAGGTTTGAGTATTGACGCTGTGTGAATCACACGATGGTACCAAGGGGAGGTTAAAATGCATCTATGAGTCTTTCTGGCCCTCGAAGAGTATACTATCGTGGGAAGCCACCAACCGGTCCCTTAAAAAAACAATTTCCCTTGTCATATTACTAGTGTTTAAATCATTTTGTCCCTTTCCTACAAATAAAAAAAATCATTTTATCCCCCAGGAAAATGAAAAAAATACGCAATTATTTGTTTTCATTAATCATTAATGTACTTAAAACGCAAAAGAAAACATTTCTAGTGCAAGATTTTGTGTTGATGGTTGATAGCTTGATGACATTCTTGTTAAGAAAGGCCGAAGACGATTAATTTTAGCTAAAGTTTTAGGGGGTGATAGTTAATATTAAAGGAAAACTAACGGAAAATTAAAAAAAAAACTTTAGTTTTAATGAAAAATGACAAATAAAGGTGTAAGTGAATAGTACCAGAAAATGGAAAAATATGATTTTTCATTAAAAGTGAATAGTACCGAGAATGTATCGTTAAAATTCCCTAATATTAAAGGTAAAGGTTTGGGCAGGTTCAATGAAGAAGCTTGATTAACAGTGACATGGTAATAGTATAAGATCAAGTTTAGGGAGTGCTCCTTAACAATACAAATAAAACGACCAAGTGATTGTTTTCATAATGCGTTATTAATTTAAGTGTTATAGTATGATAAAGTTGATACAATTAATGATATCGCGACGATTACATTAAAAAGATCTGTACTAAACAAAGGCTTGTGATCCAAGGTTTTCTAATTAGGTTGAGCTTGCCAATTGAGCCCAAGGCTATCCCCTTCACACATGCCTTGCCCAAGATCAAGGTTTGATATATACACATGCATTGTAACATAAGTGAATTGGTGAAATCAACGACGACAGTTTGACAGTCACGTAAAGTATTTGCCTAAACAAAAGCTTGTGATGCAAGATTTCCTAATTGTATCGAGCTTGCCACAAGGATACTTCCTTCACAAAGGCCTTGCCCAAGGTTGCCACAAGGTTTTTTCGATCAAAGCCCAAAACCAAGTTGACTTTCTCATCAAAATGCATATAAATACCTTAACACCTTTGGGTGTATCTTATAATTACTTCTATTTGTTCAAAATGTAGGCAAACAAATCAAGACCAAAACAAGTTACTACATTGAATTCTTTGATATCGTCGTAGACTAAATAATGTAAATATTGTAACCAGAACCCCAATAATATTAATTGTATGTAAAATATTAGTAATCACTCATCACTCATCATCAATATTCATGATATATATTGACAAAAACCAACATCATCTTTTGCTAGAAATTCAAAAGTAAATTAGAAATGTGGAACCCCAAATCCATAACATAAAAGGACCCTGATCAGATAATATTCTTAACAAGTCATATATATCTTTTTTTAACGCATGCCAGAGCTAGCTTGCCCTTCTCATAAACTGTCACTCTGCAGAACAACAAAACTAATAAGATTTAGATAAAATTAATACCATAGTTGTAAATAGGAACATGTTGTTATAAAGAAGTAAAAAGAATAGTTAATTAGGCTGCATGTATATTATATACCAATACAACTTAACACTGTGTCTTTGTGTGATCGTGATCATATAATATATAAAACTGCTGCTACATACCGTACATAGAAGGGCCGCTCAGATTGAAATCGAGAAGGCCGGGATGATGATGATCAGGCTGGTGAGGGTAAGGGTTGAACTGAGGCTGAGGCTGCAAAGTAGCAAGCTGAAGCACACTGCTTGGTTGTTCTTCACCTCCAAATGGGAATTGATCGAGCACATATCGACGCTCTTCAGATTTCGGCAGCATCTCCAGATTCTCCACCTGCTCATGAGCCTCAAGATGCGCCTGATCATGACCAAATGCTGCAGCCTGATGCGCCTTAATCTAAGTTTCCATAAGAACGTACGCAACATGGATAACTATTATATTTGATAAACTAATCAAATTAACTGCATGCTAGCAATGAATTCGAGTGTAAAATGAATCTTATATATATGGAGAGCTTTAGGTTATGTATATATTGACTCAGGGATATTTCAGTAATTTAAAAGTTAGATATAACCCTGCAGATACTCACCAGATGGAATAATTGCTCATTTTCTTCCTCCAGTCTTTTGGTCTAAGTTCCATGACAAAGCAACCCATCAGTATTTCAGATCATTCACCAAAAAGTTAATATATTGCTAGCTATCATGAGTTTAAAAATTTACCGTTGCAAGAAGATTGTCTGTCTGCTGTTGCAAGACCTCAAACTGTACACCAATTTTCCAATTAATTAGTCATTTGAAAAAAAAAATTAAAAATAAAAAAACCAAGAAATATTTGAACAAAAAAGGTTAGGTAATTAAAATACGGGATTCTTTAGTATGTTACGGAGAATCATATACACCAAACTTTTGATCATCAAATCATTGGTCAAGAATTCACTGATCAATATCTACTGGTAATTAAAAGTCTTAGTTTATTGGATACACAGGAGCATAGTAGAATTTTTGTTATTTGTTAATGGACATCCTAATGTGACTGTTACAAATCATACAGTACCAAAGTTAAACGTGTAACACTGAAATATAGTTAACTAAAGGGCATACGTATATAACATCAATATAAAGATAGGATAATACTATTTACACACTTTTTTTTACCTTTCTCACACTTTTTTTTACCTTTCTCACACTCTTATTAATTTTGGGACATTGATCTTCATCAATTCATTCTATCCAATGACAGAAAATTAAGAGGGTTGTGTGAGAAGTAAAAATGGATGTGTCGATAACACTCCCCTAAAGATATTGTAATTAGGAGACAATTGAAGATTACCTTCCTAGCCCGAACCCTGTTAACAGACTCCTCCAGCTGGTGTTCAAGCTCCACCAGATCATCAAATCGAACGCAGCGTAAATCCTCGCCCGTGTAGCGTTGCAAACTCAATTCCAGATGCTGAGTTTCTCTCCTCATTTTTCTCAACTCAGCATTCATATATTCCTTCGTCCACAAATTACAAGGTATGCCACACTTAATTCTCAGAACATAAGTACTTAGAATAACCATATTGGTTTTGAATTCAAATTCAGTACATAATCATTGAGTGCATATACCGTGTCGTTGTGTTGCGGTACTCGAATCCCTTTGGTAACCTGGTATCTTTGAATAAGCTCCTCCATGCTATAAAACATACAAACAAAACCATGCAGTTCATGATATATACTGATTACTATAAATTTAATTTCCAAAGTTGCATCATGTATAACTTAATTGGACGTGTAGCATTGTAATTGATAGGCGTATGTATGTTACATAATTAATTTACATTTCACTCAGTAAAGATCTGGAAAAATAATTCATTATAACGTTTCATGCAAAGCACTGTTATAACGATCTAGCAGGTCCAATTACAAGAGAACAAATGTAGCACTATAATATATATTTTTTAAACTCAGAGAAACTTCAACTCTATAACGAATATAAAAATCTGATTTACCCAAAATTCAAAAGAGAGAAACGATCAAATGAAAATAAAGAGTAAGATCAGACTGTAGAAACCGTAGAAACTGTAGTAGGAAGACATAGTCTGTGGCAGAAATAACTATTGACTGTGAATTATTTATTTCTTACTATTTGTTTTTGCTGACATAGTTAATCATGAGTGCCTCAGTGAGAAATTAATAGGTTAGGAAAACCCTAGGTATACAGATCTGACCAAATAGCAAGCATACTCAATTGGTCAAATCATTTAAATTTGATGAGGCTAATGAGCCAAAACTGAAAACCAAACCATAGTGTGTAAAGATCAACCTGTGGTGCTCAGAAAAAGAAATTAAAGGAAAAATAAATAACTTACACTGTTTTTTTTTGTGGTGTTGGGGGGGGGGGGGGGGGGGGGGGGGTGGGGGGGAGAGAGCAGACCATGTACAAGAAGACTGTAGAAAAAACGAAAACCCAAATGGCAACAATAACAATAAAACACATAGATCACTGAAAAGAAAAACGAAAGGAGAGAAGAGTTGAGTGATTTGGAAAAAAAGCGAACCCAGAAATCAAAATATGATCTGCTGTAAAATGAAAGAGAAACATTAATCAAACTTGTGTAACCATTAATCTCCAAACTGGAAAAATATACACAAATTATGCAACCAGATCATGATAAAACCCATCTGGCAAACACATCAGAATAAAGAAAAAAAATAAAACAAACCCCAAAAAAACACCAAGAAAGCAAGAAAATATAAAACATATAAAAAATAGGAGGGCTAGCTAGTTCATCACCTTGATGACTCACTGCAGTACTGAAACATCTTGCCAGTGCTTGAGAAAATGACAAGGCCGATCTGGGCATCACATAGCACAGAAAGCTCATGAGTCTTCTTGATCAGCCCTGCCCGTCGTTTCGCAAAAGTCACTTGCCTTGTGGTTCGGTTTTCTATCCTCGAAATAGTTATCTTGCCCCTTCCCATATTTATGTAGGTTTTCTTCTTTAGTTTGTAGGAAAAGCTAGAAGAAATTGATGGAACTCTGACTCCACCAGTGCTCAAATTCCTGATTTAGATCAAGACCCAATAAACCCAACAATTAGCTAGTTCAAAATACACATTTGAGCATAAAAAAGCATGTATATGCGGATTATATATGGGAAAAATGGTTTAATTATTAGTATGCTATAAGTACTAAAGGGTTCTTGTTTTTGTTAGATGAAAATAAATGATGAGAGAGTTGTACCCAATAAAATTCTTAAATGAAAGAGTGCTACAATAAACAAAAGAAGTGTGATCAGAAGTAGGAACCTGGTTTTCTAAAAACCCTAATGATGACATTCGTAGAAGAGAGAAAGGGAGGGAGAGAAAGAGGGAGGGAGGGAGAGAGAGAGAGGCAGAAGGAGGACTTTGGAAGCAAAAGACTTAGAGGGATTGCTGCTTTACCTCTGCTTTCTCTCCTTGTCTGTTGGGTTTCAAGTTTGGCAAGATGAACTGTGGCGAATGAATTTGTAG
Organism: Pyrus communis; assembly: GCF_041283825.1. Taxonomy (NCBI): domain Eukaryota; kingdom Viridiplantae; phylum Streptophyta; class Magnoliopsida; order Rosales; family Rosaceae; genus Pyrus; species Pyrus communis. The sequence goes on from NC_142569.1 coordinate 7,240,454, forward strand.
AGACGTACTATATTTGGTTACAACTTAGCTTGGCAATTGGTCCGTCTTTCCAAATTATATTACCAAAATGCCTCCTTAACTTGAAAATTCGAATCAATATGTCCATGGAATTGTTATTGACACTCCAAAATTCTCATTGTACACTCCAAACTTTCTATATTTAGAAAGAAATATACACTTGTAAGAAGTGTAGAATGAGATTTTTGGAGTGTCAATAATACTTCCCATATTAAAAATGTGTCCTTAATTACCCCTCTCTCTAATCCTCCTCCTTTCCTCCCATCTCACCTGCCCCATTCCCCCCTTCCCTCATCGTTTCAAGTATTTCCGTTTATATATGTGTATGTTTTTCGAGTTTTTTCTGCATTATTTATAAATGAGGAGAAATTAGGTTCCTATCATTCTTTTTGCTACTCCATTGATTAAAACCTATTCTTTTTCAATTTTTGATCAATGTCCTTAGGTATTAATAACATCATTAATTATTTCAATCATAAATATTTTTTATTTTTAAATATATTCCCTTAGTGTTAAAAATGTTACAATTAGTATTTTTATATTTATGACTAAATTTTTTATCTTATATTATTATTTTTAGTTTGTACCCATTTTTAATTTGCAAACCTTTTTTAATTTGTACCAATTTTCTTTTCAATTTTTTTTTTTTGTACCCATATATTAATTTCTTTTTGTGCCCATATTTTTTAAAGTTTTATTTATATTTGTGCCTATGTGTTTACCGTCATGTGACATTGTATAATTAATCAATGATAGAAAAATTACATATATATGGTATATTTATGTTTTATGGCTAAACTTTGTATCATATATTTATATTTTTAGTTTGTACCAACTTTTAATTTGCAACTGTTTTTTAAATTTGTAGTATTTTCTTTTTAGTTTTTATTTGTGCCCATGTATTAATTTCTTTTTGCGCCCGTAGATTTTAAATTTTCATTTGTACTCATAATTTTTTAATCTTTTTGGACCCTAATTTATTTATAATGTACCCATTCTTCTTTATTAATGTACCACTTTGTTATATGTGAAATGTACCAATTTTTTTAACACTATGGATATATTCTTTTACCATTTATTATTTCTTATTGTTACATAGTTTTTATCCATTTATTCAATCAAAATGTTTGAATTTTTTTATTGTAGCCGTTTATAATACTATTATAATGAGAGATTTTAAATTTATAGGATTATAAATCTCATAAAATATCAAACAATTAATGTCAAAACTATAAAAATATAAATATTAATAGTAACATAATGAGGTGTACAAAGTCAAGGGACTTTGATCAAACTTTGAATACCATTAAGGATTTAGAGTGTTAGAGACTAAGGACCACATGCAAAGTATCCCTATAAATAATTATTCATCCTTTTACATTGTTGATTACCTGTTCATATTTTTTTCTTCCCAAAAGAATAACAATTAATCACATTGATATTCATCTTGGTCACTTTTAATACGCGTCCTAGGACGCAGAGAAGTCCTCGATTGCTCCTAGTTGTGAATACTGGTAAATTTTAACGCTTACATGTTAAAACTGTAGGTTTGGGATCGGAGCACATGGAATTGCAGGTATGCAAAGTGGTCCATGGTCTGTAATCTTAATGCCTAATCAGTACGCGAAGACCTCCCATATTCATGCATGCTACACGGATGTAAGCTTTGAATTATTGGGGGTATATGTGTCATTTCAAGAGAACCCTTCAAAGCTTTGATGTCTTATTGCATGCAGCGACTGTTAACCACCCTGCCCTTTTGTCTGCAAACCCACCTCTCTGGATTATGCTAAATTTGGAAAGCTTTTTAAAGTTGTGAGAGCCAACCAAGCTTCCTCGAAAATGAAACGAATGTACATATGTGCATATTGAGTTTTAGATAAGTGCATTATTGATTAGTGTTAATAATGTACTCGGCTTAGTCATTAAGCATCATATATATGAAACTTCTGCTTACTAATCAAACGCACCATTAATCTGCAATTGACCCTTTGAAGTCATCAGTCACCTTTTCTTTGGCACGTATAAGTGAGTCACAACTTTGATGAATTATATGAAGTTATTCTAATTTTTTGTTTTGCACACCTATATGCCTATTAAAGGGGACTGGTTGGTGGTTTTGATCACAATATCATTCTTCCGAGAGCTAAGAAGACTTATATAGGCATTTTAGTCTCTTTCTGTCTAACATCGTGTGATTCATCAACGCCATGAATTGAACCCAGGATATGCCGTGTGGAATACAGACCTGAAATACGTCCCTATTATATATAAAATGTTGAGTTGGCAAATAATTAGATATTTTATCCCATGAATTTTTTAGTGTGATGCTCACATTGATGTGGTGTTACTATTCTGCTTATGTTACATGTACTAATATTATATAATAGGTTATTAAATATCAACTATATTGTTCACTTTTTACCAAAAAAATATATCGTTCACTTATTACACGTAGATTAGTAATACCACATTTATGAGACAGTAACACTCAAAATTATATATTAAAGTCGCTAGATTAAAATGTTCAAATCTTTTGAGAAGGAAAAATAGAGAGTACTAGATAAAATGTTCCATTGATTTTGTGTCACTCTAGTATGCCCTCTGTTATAAAATGTTATGAAAATAATGCATCTACTAGTTAATTTGTGTGTGGGTGAGATAGAGAGAGAGGTTGTAATTAAACTTGTAATTGGGATGTGAATTTCAATACCTTTTTACATATGTGACAGCAAAGTAACACTAGTAATAAACTACCTATTTAGGATTCAGCTGGGAAGAAAAGCAAGTGTCAATAAAACGATGTTGATTGGCCACAAACCCCGCCGCCCCTCCTCCCCCCACTCCCCACCATCCTCACCCTCCTCATGAACCTCCTCCCCCGAAATATATTCCACCCTGCAATGAGAATATAATCATTTTTCTTCTGTAATAAATTGGTGTGCAGGGACAGGGAGGTCAGTTTATGGAGTCCACCTTCATTGCTCAAAATGTGACCGTCGGATGAGAGCCATATACAGAAAGAAGAATTAAGAATGTTGTTTGCCTAAAATGGAACTGATAGTTTTACGTCCCCTTCATCATTGATATTTTTGTCTGAGATTCAGTCCTCACAGACTCACATGGACTTTCGCAGGCTCAAATATTAAACAAATTAAGTTTAATTATTTGTCATCTACGCGCATGCATGTGGAATTTTGACTGGAATTATTTTCACATCCACAAAATTTTGTTCCGGGCATACAAGACCAACAGTTAACACCTACTGCAAAGTCATGTGAACACATGTAATAGGGGTCAACAACATTACTAATTAATATTGTAATTAAGCTAGGTTTTTCCAAAAAAAAATAAAACTAAACATCCTACAAAACGGAATGAACTAAAAAGGCAGCAGCAAAATAGAGCCGGTAAAAGAATCAAGGGGGCTAGAGCTTCAATAAAGTATGAAATGAGAGACGTAGGTTATACGTAACTTAATTTGGGGTTCTTGATTTGGGTTTTCGATCTTGTGGTCTTAGGCTTTGAATCATTTATGTGTAGGTGTTTTGGGACTTGACCTGCTCTTGGGTTAAAAGAATGCATGATTAATTTGTTTATCTTTCAACTCCATCGTTTCTCTCTAAAGTTGTTTTAATTGATGTTGGACTCGTTTGGAATTGTTCTAAAATAAGCGTTTTGGTGAATTTTTTTTTGGTTTCAAAAGCACTTAAAGTGTGTCATGCAAGATACACCAGTTATGTGCTTCTTACAGTAAATACTTCAAGTGTTTTTTCAGAATGTACTTACATTTTTAAGAATTGATTCCCAAAACACTTTGATCAAAAACGTTTTTAATCATTTTGAATAATTAAGAAACTATTTTAATTCGACAACCTGCAGCTGGTAGATTCTTCTTATGTGTAAATCAACTGGATCTCATTCACTCAACATTAGTCATTGCTTGCGTCCATTGCATGTATATAGCTAGGTGAGTACAAATAAAATTTTGTTGATATTTTCTCGTCATCCCATCGATCCTAAGAAATAATAATAAAATAATGAAGAAAATCAATAGATCAGTAGCCAATAACATTAAAATATATGTTACGTACATTGCCTTGAATTGGACACATCAGAGAGGGCATACGATTAGTTGCATTGACTGCCAGTACTCTATGACTGTGTATATATATACAAACTACTACAAAATTAGCTTACTTGTTTGATATTTTCTTCTTCAATCTTCAGGAGCAGCCAGTTGCAGGTATTATCATCATCTTCAGTCTTCAGGAGCGGCCAGATGCAGGGATCATCATCATCGCCGTCCCTTATTCTTCTTTCCTTCTCCTCCTTTCTTCTTCTTCCTCTTCTTCTTCTTCTTCTTCTTCTTCTTCTTCTTCTTCTTGTGTAAAAGTTAGATTCATATCCTTAGATAATTTGTAGATCAAAATATGATGCAAGATTGAAATCAATGGTTAATTAACAGCCAGCATGTTCTTCTTCTTCTTGGTGTAAAATTCAGATTCACGTGATAAGTAGAAGTTTGGATCAAAACATGATGTAAGCTTATGGATTTTAGTCCTTTGATTGTATGTCCATGTTAGCATCTATGTTCCAACTCAATCTTTTTCTCTCCATGGTTTATGGTTTTCATTTTATTACCTAATATACCCCACATGTTCAAAATGGCTTGTTTGTCATTTTCTTCCCAAAATTTTAGGAATTTATCATTTTGCTAGTTTTCATATTAATTCCTTTACGAGGCTGTTTATCAGATTAATTGTCCAATAATATACAACATTTATTTTTCTTCACCTAGTTCTTAAGAACATTTCAACCAAGACAGGAGGTAATAGATAAAGGTCGATATATAAAAGATAAATATAGTAAACTGCAGCAGTTGCCTCCAAATAGTAGCATAGATGTCTTAAAGGTCATCAACTCTAAAGGTCATCAACCCTATGGCTGTGTAGGGATACTCTATTGGTGTAGGATAGCCTATGGAAATTTTTAGTAGTGAGTGTAAAATTGTGTTTTCTTCTTCCTTTTTCTTTTCTTTGATTCCCGAAGGGAATCGAACTCAAGATGATTTATCCATACATATGTACTAAGATGGCTATGGTGTTGCACCAATGTTAATATTGTTGGAAAACTAGGAGTATATAATATTAACAAGTTTCCTAGATTACTAACAGATGTTAACATGATACCTGAGGTAGCCATTGTAGAACAAGAAAAAAAATATCTCCTACTTGTTGAAAGACTTAATGTTCTTAAGGTGATAGAACCCAATAACGCAGAACTTTTCCTTACGAGTAGGGAGTCCTTATATAGATCAACATTCATCAACTTCCCTCTATCATGGAGAGTTGGTTTTTGTCAGTTAACAGCAGTTTCATCAAATAAGTGGGATGTAAGTTATCTCCACAATTGTTATCCATATTTCCTTAATAATAGGAAGCAGTTTTTTTCCACGTTTGCAACTTACATCAAACTGTATTGTTACCAAATACATTTTGTCCTTCACTAAATGATAGTTTAGTCCAATTAAGTTTCTAACATTCTCCCACTTGGACGTAAACTAATCATTTAATCAAAGTGTTATCACAATTACAATATTGACTCCTTAGTGATCACATCCAGTTACACGTAACTTGCTTCCCCACATCTACCAGTATCAGTTCAAATGTCGAACTCTAGAAAACCATGTGCAGCTCATTGGCACATGCATTCTAAAATCACTATCATTTGACTCTAATATGTATGATGTCAAACTTTCAATGAACTTAACATTCATTTTTCTATGAATCAATTCAATCAACTTTATGGATCATCTTTGGATAATCACAGTTCCCTGAATTAAAAATCATATAACACTTTGTGATATATAAGCTATATAACTCAGAATAATCATATAGATTCAGCACATGCATATTTATTACTACAACTCAGTCTTAAACCATCACTTCATAATTGTAATGGCGTACTGACAACCATGCAAATACATATAAATACACATTCATACATGCAATTCATATAAGAGTTTCTTATTCCCACATTTCAACATATTCTAGAGATTTGTGCACCAAGTTCACAACACCAAAGTTAGTGTTTCTTTTGAGCTTGCCTTCCTCCTGAGCACATATGAAAATTAGTTCATCTAGTGACCATTTTTGCTTCTGTGTGTTGTAAGAGCAAGCCCAGCGTTGGGTTTGGCTCGGGGGACAGGGTCGAAAACAAGGGCCCGAGGGCCGGTGGGAGGGCTCCAGCGTGGGCTAGCCCGACCGAAGGTGGAGGCTCGAGCTCCAAGCCCATGGGGGATTGCCAGCCCAAGAGCCCAAGGGCTACGTGACATCATGCTGACGCCAGCCTGGCGTCAGCGCAATATTTAATTTTTTTTGTGTCAGGCGCGTGCACCCCACTCGCGCGTGGGGGCGCGTCGCCGACACAAAAATCAGAAGAAAAAAAAAGGCTGTCAGTTACCGTTGGGAAGCCACGTGGCTTCCCACGGTCCGTTCGATCTCAACGGTAACTTTATTTGGACCGTTCGATCTCAACGGTAAAAAAAAAAAAAACAGTCAGATTTAATATCCACCGTTGATCTCAGATCGAACGGTGGATATTAATATTCTTTATAAATAAATAAAAAAAGAAAAATAGTTTTAAAATTAAGAAAAGTTACCATTGTGACACGTGGCACAATCTGGAGTGTTGGAATTCAAATTTTTTTATATCCAACGGCAGAGATTAATTAATTGAATAAAAATTCAAAAAAAAATTCAAAAAAATTCAAAAAAAAATCTGAAAAATCTAAAAAAAATTGTAAAAAAAATTGTTTTTACTTTTCTATAAATACCTTCTCATTATCATCTACCTACACAACAATTTCATATTTTCTCAACTACTTTCAATCACATTCCTTTCTTTGTCTCAAAGTTTGAATCCCTTTTTTTCAACAAAATGACCACTGGTGCAGGTACGAATTGGTCGCTTATTGAAGATGTTGCGTTGTGTACTAGCTAGGTTGAAGTTACTCATAGTTCGCTTACGGGTAATGAGATGCAGTTGCGAGAGATGTGGAGTCTTATTCATACCAATTTTCTTGAGAAAATTGGTGGGAAAAGAACCAAAGAATCGATGTCCAGTCGTTGGAAATTACTTAGCCAATCGTTTAGTACGTGGAGAGACGCCTTGGCACAAGCTAGTAGTAATATTCGAAGTGGGGAAAATTACTCGGATCAGGTAACAATATATTATTTATTTGATACCCAAATTTACATTATAATTATTTGTTTGTATTATTTATTTGTTACGTACAAAATTTATTATTTATTGTTTGTATTATTTATTTGTTACGTACAAAATTTATTATTTATTGTTTGTATTATTTATTTGTTACCGTCATAATTTATTATTTATTGTTTGTATTATTTATTTGTTATTTATTATTTATTATTTGTATTCTTTTATAAATAAATAAAATACTAATATTTTATTGCCTATTGCCAGGGCTATTGAAGTGTAACGGTGGAGATGCAAATTCTATTGCCAGGGCTATTTACTGTTCATTAAGGGCAGTTACTGTTCATTAGGTGGATTGAATAGTGCATTGCCAGGGGGAGGGCTCCAACGCTGGAGTTGCTCTAAGTGATCTTCAATTGATCAAAGGATTGAGGTAGAGAAGTTAATGTCATATGAACAACAAAAGCATCATCAACTGGGACCCCCAAGTCCTTCAATTTTGTTGCAGTGTCAACAAGCTTCAGTATGTGCTCCTTTACACCTTTGCCTTCATCAAATTTCAAACTGGTCAGCGTCGTCATCAATTCACCCATCTCAGCTTTCTCGAACTCTTTGAACTTTGCTCCAATTGAATCTAGAAAATCCTTAGCTTTGTCACATGCAGGTATCCCACCTCTCAGAGTCTCACTCATGGTTCTTTTCATCACCATAAGCGATATCCTGTTGACTTTCTGCACTTTTCATGCTTCAATCTTTGCGCAGCAGTTGAAGTGTCAGTCAGTAGTGCAGGTTCATCATCTCTCAATGCTAAATCGAGATCCATCAAGCCTATCAAAATCTCAATGTCTTGTTTCCACCTTTTGAAGTTTCTCCCATTGAGAGGCTCGATCGACGAAAGGCTAAGTGCAAATGAGGTTGCTAAGGCAGCCAAATAAACATTAAATACAATTTTAATTTCATGCATCACTTACACATGTTTATATATCCCTTTTAGGTTAGAAATATAAACACTCCTTCAAAGTCATCATGTACATTCTGACCACTTCAATCATCTTTTATCACAGATACATCAAGTCTTTGGACAAGATAATTACAAGATTATACAAGGAATGATTCATTGAAACCTTACGCATTTTATATATTCTTTCCTTTGGAAAAGAGTATGAACATGCAATGAATCTTTAAACCCTTCTTTGCTAGAATATACATCCAAATCATTCACTTTGGTGAATTCAAAATATTATCGTAAGTGCTGCATGACATTAAAAAACTTCTGAGGCAAGACTACCTCATGCATTTTATTGAACGGTGATGTCATGTGTTGTCGGATGGAATAATGGAAAGCATGAGTGCTGCTGCCGATTTTGTCATGTGCTTTGGTTCAACACATTTCATAAAAAAAAATTCACATACTGAAAACATATGCAGTTCGACACATACATTCGAATCTAGGATTTGTTAATTTGGCTTTGATACCAAATGTTGGAAAACTAGGAGTACATAATATTAACAAGTTTCCTAGATTACTAACAGATGTTAACATGATACCTGAGGCAGCCATTGCAGAACAAGAAAAATGATATCTTCTACTCGTTGAAAGACTTAATGTTCTTAAGGTGATAGAACCCAATAACGTAGAACTTTTCTTTACGAGTAGGGAGTCCTTATATAGATCAACATTCACCAACTTCCCTCTATCATGGAGAGTTGGTTTTTGTCGGTTAACAGCAGTTTCATCAAATAAGTGGGATGTAAGTGTTATCTCCACAATTGTTATCCATATTTCCTTAATAAGAGGAAGCAGTTTTTTCCACATTTGCAACTTACGTCAAACTGTATTGTTACCAAATACATTTCGTCCTTCACTAAATGATAGTTTAGTCCAATTAAGTTTCTAACAAATATACCTATGGTATATAGTCTCTATGTGTGTAAGTACTTATGATAATTATTCTTCAATTTTGTGGTTATACCATGTATATTGAGTTTGGTTAAGGGAATTGTTATTGGCACTCCAAAATTCTCATTCTACACTCCAAACTTTATCTATTTAGAAAGAAAAATACACTTGTGAGGAGTGTAGAATGAGATTTTTGGAGTGCCAATAACACTTCCCTTGGTTAATTTTGAATGTTGCATCATCTATTCATGGTTGAATTTTATTGGAGTGGATATGGAATGAAATTCCTAGTTATAGATGGTAAATGTTTGTAAACAAAAGGAGTCATAGGTGTAGTTTAACTTGGCATGGCATTGACTTGTGAAACCAGGACCTAAATTAGATTCAGGACCTAAATTAGATTCATCTTATTTAGGCCCTAAAATTTAAATGTCCCTTACTTGTGTTACAGGTTAGCTATGGGTGTCATCCTTTCTGCTCTTTGTTTGTTCGTCATCATTGTTATCCTGGCCAGGATGAATGTGGGTAGTGGAGAAAAAGCAGTACTGGTGCTTGGTGTTCTGGGAGTTGTATTAATCATCGGAGTGATAATGCCTGCTAGAAGCGGTAAAAAGGGTCGTGCTTTTGGGGATGATCGCATTGCTGATTTGGGCTTGTATGACCACGAGAAGGGCGACCACCCGGTTCACTAACTTAGTTATTGTGCCGGTTCACCAATAATGACGTCCCATACACGTAAACTAATGTATATATAATCTGGGATAACTTACTAACCAATATAGGCCCACTAAGTATCACATCCCGGCCCGGGGCGGATCACTTCCCGGGCCCGCTCCATCACCGTAGCACGATATTGTCGGCTTTGGGCTTACCATTCCCTCACGGTTTTGTTTTTGGGAACTCACGAGCAACTTCTCAGTGGGTCACCCATCATGGGATTGCTCTAGCCCCCTTCTCGCTTAACTTCGGAGTTCCTACGGAACCCGAAGCCAGTGAGCTCCCAAAAGGCCTCGTGCTAGGTAAAGATGGGAATATACATACAAGGATCACTCCCCTGGACGATGTGCGATGTCACACTAAGCCCTACATAGTCTCTAGTAATACTGGTTTTCACATTTAAGATCAATTCGTAGTATATTGACCAAAAGTTAAGCCTCTGTCAAAAGTAGGGTCCACAAACTTATACAAGTCAATCTGGAACATCCGCCCATGGATTTTCAATCCGTAACTTCCCAAGGGTCTCATTTATCTTCTAAAATTTTGGAACGATCCAACGGTCGATCTCCGCCAATTGCTAAAAGTAGGTTGCTATCGACATTTGGTTTTACAAATTTAGAAATTCAATTTGGGAAGATCCGTACGTCAGATTTCCAATCCATCAGTTCCTATGGTCCTTAAATATTACATACTATAACGTATTAAGGTTTGGTGACGATCCAATGGTCGGATCATCAAATCATAAAATGTCCAAGTGGCGGTCTCTATCAAAACTATAGTCATACGATGAGATTTCATCAATCAAATGTCACATATGGAATAAGGGTATCCAAATTAGTTTAGGAAGGGTAGGTGAGGTCTCGACCCATGCGCTGGTCGATCGCCCTGATTCATTGGAAAATTCCACCTACTCTAAATTATTTTAGGAAGAACATGTAGATATCAGTGAGGGGAGCAATTTTTATACCTGGGCCGAAGTCCAATTCGGCCTAGAAACACATGAACATTGTCTCGATCCACCAGAAACCCTTAAATTTGGGTGTTCGTGATTCGACACCAAAACAGCTCTGACGCCTTAACCCACCTATGGGCTTTGTTCTTGAACTCAAGGGACACATGTGAATGATGATGGTTGACGGAAAACCTTTCGGAAATGGGCGGATCGCCGCCGTGCACCCTTCGGACTCTTGGTTCGAATTCCACGAATTAGAGCCAAATTGGCTCGGATTTTTGTATGAGAAAGGTAGAGGGAAGGATCCTAGGATGATTCCAAGTGATGAGGGTTTTAATTTGCCGGAGAACCACCGAAAATTACATCGGAATCAATGGCGCCGCCGGGTCGGGTTGAAATGGAAAACCTGGTAAAGGGATCCGGTGTATCTCCTCTCCCTCATTTCCCCTCATTTCTCCCTCTTCTGATTGGTCACTCTCTCTTTCCTTTCTCCTCAATTGGGCAGCACCCTCTCTTTCTTCCTCCTTTTCTTTCTTTTATCCTCCTCCCCTTTTTTTTTTTTTCGTCCCTCCCACCACCTATCTTTTTTTTCCTTCTCTCTTGCTGCCATCTAGCAGCTCTCATTTTTCTTTTTTTTTTCTTTTTATTTTTTCTTTTTTTAAAGAAACTTCTAACGTCCATAACGTTTCCTTTCTCGTCCCGATTCACGAATGGCCTTCGCCTACGTCTCGTGGGGTTGAGCTTAATTTGAAAACATTAAGAGTGACCCCCGAAGGTCTACGGATTTAAAAATTATTTTCAAAAATTCAAACTTTGTAATTAAGTAATTAAAATCTAAAATTAATTTAAATTCGCAAAAATACTATAAAATCCCGCGAATACAAAATACGTAGATTACAATAGTGAAATCCAGGAACGGGATTTCATAGCTCTACCATAAGTTCTAACTGCCTCTTCGGCTGTGTTAAAAGTCCCAAGCCAAACACTCATGTCATGCCTTTTTGAGTTGTGAATTTGAGCTGCTTACTTGCCGCCTAATGGCCGCTTCCGCATTCCCGGGTATCGAACTTCTCCGGCTTCCTTCTCTTCCATGTCCTTTCCTTTGAAGTCCATATATGTGTAGTTTGCACGGCCAAACTAACTATCGTGGAATTATCATTTATATGAGTTATTATTTGCCTCAACCCCCACACACCTACTACCCCCACCCTACCCTCCTCATGAGGTAAATTAGGCATACGAAATAACGAACGCCTTTTGCTGAGAACAATAATTAATATGAGCAACATGAATTATGGATTTGACATTACTAATTGTAATTTCACTCAATTATAACACCCAATTTTTTATTTTATTCCGAGATTTCCCTCAAAAACATCGTCTCTAACTCAAATGTAATTAACAAATGATTATTCTTCTGTGAGTATTGTGTGCAATAATGTAGCATGCGTTATCTTGTTCCAACTTGGCTTCTCATTCGATAGGCTGCAAAGCGCAAATAGTTTTTCTCCAGCAAAATATAGAGGGCTGCCACAAGTCTTGCAATTCGAAAACTTAAGGGTAAGGGATAAGTATAACCAGTTGAGGAAATTTAATGATGTCTAATTATTAGCAGAAGAAACTATAAACCTCAGAAAATGTCACTGATAACAAAAATCAAGAGTTGACTCCATACAAAATGTATGCATGCACGTAAGCTCATCCAATTAAGGGCTAGTTTGGATTGCATTTTTTTTTTCCAAACGGTTTTTGTTGTGTTGTGAGAATAAACAGTTGTGAAAAAAAATTGGTAAGTGTTTGGTAAACTATAGTTCTAAAAGTTCCTTATAAGAAAAATGAAAAGATTACCTAAGAGCATAAGTATAATAAGGTTGTCATAAACCATCCTGTTGTCAACCCCATGGGTCAAAGCTTTCACAATCGTTGTAACGAAAAACACAAATCCCTCAGTTGCTAAAATAGTCTTCACGACAACGTGCTTATGTGAGCAAAAGAAATCATCTAATCCCATCATCAACACCTTAACCACAGGGTCAGTTGACCGATCACCCAACTTGACTGCACGTATCAGAGTCATCTCTAACAATATGAGACTAGTGAACCATGTAATTATATCTGATACTGCCGACATTGTGTGTTTTGATTCTTTTAATTTGACAAACAAAAACCTTTAAGAATATTGGAGGCAAGGAGGATGTCTTTCAGTTCTCCTTTTTGTGAATGGGTGTGTTTATATATATATATACATACACCTGAGGGATAATTAAAAATTAAAACCGATATAAAGATTCACAAATCAAATTGGGATGCACACCCTTATTGATCATCACAAATCACGCTTAAGTTTTCATGGTCTCTCCAAAATCTAGCATTTATGTGATATTTAAGGACTCATTCGTCAGCTTGGATGGATGCAAGTATTATACAGAATAACATCATGAAATTATTCTCATTCATGAAGTTCTTTGTGTTTACCACCACACGGTATTCATAAGTTTCTCATTACTTGAACACACTAAGAATAGATTTATTAATCCATTTCCATTCCCTAGTTCATGACTTTTCTCGTTCCAAGTAAAAAAATATGCCATCAAAAACGTGTAAAGAGTTAAGGCACAAGATACGCATGAATGCCTACCCTTTATTGATTTGAAGATGCCCAAAATCAACCATTTATGAACAATATACACGGCCTTGAATCAAAAGTCCAATTGCAATCCCATGCGCACACACGTGCACGCGGACACACACACATATATACATCATTACCTTCATCCAGAATAAGTACATCCTTGCCCTCTTCCATCATTCATTGAGTCCTTGCAAGTTGTATGGCATGTTCCGTAAGCATGATGGAAAAGGTGGCAGTGCCCCTTCTTCTTTTTTATCTCGTATGGTTGATGTTGTTTCGGATCCTAGGACTCATGTCAACCAAGAATGTCAATGCTTTGAAGCCGACGACAAGGATCATGAAAGACTTTGATGACTTGTTCAATCACCCAAAGAGGCCCTTTGTGCTGAAAATCATAGTACTGATACATATGCTTTTTACGTGTCTTATGGTTGAGTTTTATGACTCCGATCATTTCGAGGGTTACAGACCCTGGGCTGAACTTACCATCTTCGGTTCGTATACTCTTTTATGTTTGTGATATATAGTGATATTATAATTTATTTTATTTTTTACTTTTTTTATATACTTTCATCCATCGTTCTTACATTTACATGTCAATTTTCGCATCAAGAAAACTTGAAAATAGAAAATAACATTAACTGCATAGAATGAGGTGTGTGTAAGATCTCTATTAGTGACAAATGGAGTTATTTTAGCCACTGATATGTTTTTCCCTCATTAGCCACCAATAGGCTTTCTTATCCATCTCATTGTGCAGGTACAACTGAGGCTAGCTAACATGGTTACCGTAATACTACACTTATCATATTTTCATGCAAATATGATATGAAAAACACGGTAAGAGTAGCATTCTAAGATGGTTATTATCATGTCTTTATTGCAGGGATCGTGCTTAAATTTTTTAATTTTTCCATTATTATTGCATTAAACAAATTGTATTTCACCAAAGGTAACTGTCAGTGGCTAGCTACTCTAAAAAAAAATTTTGCACTCGTTCTTCATAAAACATAAAAAAAATACGCACAAAAAGGACATGATAATATATGTATTGAAGTGTCGATCACATCTGATTACAGTGGAAAGAAGATCCAGTTGATTAAAAACACTTACTTTGAGCTTCTGACTTTGCAGCGATTTTGGTGTACCTCTGGGATGAACTCGACGAAGAAAAACGCTTCATTTCAACAATACCAGTCCAAGCCTTGGAAGATGATACTGCTACAAAAATATTGCACATAGAGACACAGGACGTCTTGTCAAAGCCTAGCAATTGGAAGAAACCCATAATAATACGTTCTATTCTTTTTACCTTGAGCATCCATATCGTTTGTTTCTTGTGTGCAACATAGAATTAAAGGACTATCCTCAGATACTGCAAGGAGCGTCTCATCAGCCCTTATACACACTAGTTTCTTTTCTCGCAAAGTTGATAAACATTTTGAAGGAATAATTAATTTGGATTTAAACTTGGATGTAAGGGTGGTATTCGAATTTCCAGCTAGAGTTCATGGTTTTATTACTTATCTTAGCAGTTTGTTAATTATTTAGATTTTCTAGCATCATCTAAAGAAATATAATTGTAGAAATACCTTCAATTTGCAAATCGTTTAACCATTCATATGTATTAAACAAAGAGAGAGTTCATGTGAAGCTTGATTTTCTGTTTTCTCATTAACCATTTCACCTAAAAAAAGAAAAAAGTAGTGAGGAGGCATAGAGCACAGCTTTAATGAAGGATACTCCATGAAAGGGTAATGTTAGGGAAACTTAATTTTGAAAACTAAAGGACATGGAAGTTGATGATTGGTTTATTACTTAAGTGGTGATAAACGTGTTTATTCCCATTGGTGACAAATCATATAGTCTGCAAATTTAGTCTTCTTAGTGTTATCTCTCCATAGAAATGTCAAGGGCAACTCTAAGGGGGAACTGCAAAAAATACAAGCAATGTCCATCACCATACACTTCTTACATAGATTTACAGTAGTAGGGAGAATGTCGACATACCTTCCAAAGCACAAATTTTGACTTGTTCGGAATATTAGCACGCGATACTTAACATGTCGATTGCAAGAGGGAAATGGAGAGACAACCAAATTTAACATGAACCGTAGATGTAATTTTGTCAACGGTCTGTAAACATGATAGGGTTCTCAATCTGGTAATAAAGTGCATTTAGAAACCCAAGGCTTTTGCGCTATTATATCAGACCCTTTATCCGAAGGATCTCCATTTTTGGTAGTTATAGGATCCAATTCAGGTCGAATTTTAAAAATCTGAATCGTCTATTTTGTAAATCTCGATTTATTAATCGTTCTTGCAAAAATTTAATTTAATTCAAAACTATTTGTCTATTTGATTATCACAATGAAATTTCATTGTTCCTTATAAAATAAAGTATTCGTCAATTTCTTTGAACTCAATTAAATATCTCAAATATTTCCGTTTTGGCCAATATTTTGCAAGAATGATCTATTGTGGTCCAACTTGTAAAATAGACAGTTTGGATCGTCAAAATTTGAAGTGGTGTAGACTCCACAACTAATCTTCATTTAAAAAAAAAAAAACATAGAAATCTCTTCTCTTAAAAACTACTTTCTACTGTCTGTCTCTCCTCTTACAGTTCTTTTGTAATGTTATCTTTTCTTCGCCTTTATTAGCTTTTGCTTATGCCTTGGCATCTCTCAATCACAACCACACTTCTGATTTCACTAGAGGACTATATTTGTACGGCGGCGCAGCGAGTGCTTTTACCCTTCTACCTGTCATAGTGTCGGCCACGTTGGTTGCTATGGTGCTGTGTGCATGTTTTATCAAGCGTGTCGATGATTTCTTCATGATGGACACCCTGTACCCGGAGGAGGCCGTAGATCAGGACTCGGAAGACTAAGGGTGATCTTTGCTCTCGTTTTTGGCATTCAAGTGTGTTTAACGTGCCTACGTCCATGATGACTAAACGATTTTTCAAATTGAATAATATCTTGCATATATCATCTTTCCATGAACGTAAAGAAAATGATCGGTTTTAATTTTGATGTTCGACAAATAAAGGTTCGTTAATTGTAAGTGATGGAACAACTAAGTCTCTCATAAAAAGATAAAAGCACTATCTATTTGGGTTAATTAATATTTGAACATTGGACCTAAATGAAGGAAAGCCAAGGGTGCCAAATTAAAGAGGACTTGCCTGAAGCCTAATATCAAGCCCAAAGACAAATTGAAGTCTTCTCAACCAAAATGCAAGCCACGTGTTTATCATTGAAGTAACAAGTGATGAAGACTAACCTACTACCAGCCATATAACACTTTTTAGTGGCATTCCAAGTAAAAAGCTGATGACTCACTACCCTCCAAGTGCTTTCGGGCAAGAACGAAGTTACAGCAGTCGGGTTAATTTGCCTATAAAAGGAGGAGGATGCCCCAGAGACAAGGACACTCAACCAATCAAACAAACAAATATACAAACTCTGCTCTCAAGCCAGATTTGCATCCAAAAGTTGAAATCAACCCAAATTCAGTCTTTTTTAGCGACAAGCTATCTCTTGTCTAGTTTAAAGCTCTGCTATCTCCTTTAGTGGCGTAGTATCAATTCCCTTGTGTAAACTTGTTTACCATCCATCCCTTTTTAGCATATAAACCCCCGTTAATTCAAAGAGAAGTGATTGCAAAAGGTTCAACCTTGACAGACAAGGTGAAATCTTGCCCTGAAGCTCTTTGTTTGTTTTCTAAGTTAATAGATATATTACTTAATGCACTCTCCAGTATGTATTCAAGTTATTTCCATCAGTTTTCCTATCTTAAGAGTTCCATTTGCATCTGGATCTAGTTAGTTTAATGGATATATTATCATTAAAAGCAATCTAAGACCAAACAAATGACTTAAGGGGATTTGGACTCCCTTCATTCAAACATACAAGACTATGAACTAAAAGGCCTTATTTATAAGGTAAGAAAAAGAACTTAATGTAGACTTAACTCATCTGCGACAATCCTTTGATAACAAGAAGTTCGAGTAACTTGGGGCACACGTAATCGACTTAAAACACTCTTGTTCTACATCTGCTATACTGAGATAGCAGTGGCACTCAGTTAGTTTTGATTGCGAGCTTGAAGGCCTACACATAAGGCCCCACAAAAGCACCTTTCAGAACTAACTTTGTTCTCTTCTTGTAGCATATCAACAAGCAAGAGCCCAACTACACATCCAAAGTGTCAATCCCTTGGGGAGTTGTGAGGAGGTCCAAGGATCATTTTCCAGAGAAATCTTCGCCCGAACACTATCCTTTACAATATATCATGAGGTCTTTCATAAAATAAAATAGTAAGTTTACATTCTTTCTTTTTTTTTAATAATCGGAAACACTACTAAATCAAGTTTAATATAAGAAAAAATTAGTATATGGTCCTTAGTTTCTAATGTTCATTGATTAAAACCTTATCAATTTTTAGATTTTAATCAAAGTCCCGAGTATTAATATATTAATGAATCACATGTGAGTTGCATAATTTTTATAATAAAAGTTGGTAACTGATTTAGAGTTTTAATACTTACACCCTTATTAAACTCCTAATTAACTTTCAATTCAAACATTTTCAAAAAATAAAAAATAAAATTAGAATAAGTTTGTACCCATAAAATTTTTATTAAAAAAAAAAAGATTTCAATTTTTCAATCTTATATGTACCCATTCTTAAATATACTAATTTGTTATATGAAAAATGTACCTTTTTTTAATATAAAATGTACCTATTTTTTATAAAAAAAATTCATTCAATCTTTTCTCCAATCAATTTTTTTAACTTATATGGATACATTCTATTTCGTTGAATTGAGAATGTAGACATGTCTAGTTTAATAGAATAAATTTAATAATGTTGTTAAGCCTAATTTTTTTTTTTTTTTTTTTTTTTTGTCTTTCATTTTTAATATTTTTGATCACGTAAATTATAGGTTTTATTTAAAATTTTATTAATATAAATCTATAACTTTTAACTTTAATTTAAAAATATAATAACCTACATAGAAATACATTATTACATTAATATCAAGAATTTCGATCAAAGCCTAAAAATCATAAAAATTTGAGTTAAATAACATTGATAATTAAGGTCTATATCCAAAATGTCCCATTGGTAGTTGATTTACGGTTTACCTATCTTGATCTTGTTTCTATACCAATATCCCACAATTCACATCACACTAACAAACAAACAAACAAATAAAATAAAGATACTGTCAGTGACTCAGTATATGTCACACACATGCCACATAAGCTTATTAAATTACACGTATCCACGTCAACAATTAAATAAAACTAGCATTTGCCTACACATTTTATGTGTATGAACATATTTTTTTAGAAAATGAGAAGGAAAGAGGGAGAGAGAGAGCAGAGAGCGGGAGGTTTTTGTTTTTTGTTTTTTTTAAAATTTTTAATATTGAAGGTATTTTAACATCATCTGAAGGTGAAGCATCAATAAAAAAACAGTAAAATTTGAACTTATGAAATTACATTATTATCCTTTTTTTTTTTTTTTTGGTATAATATAAGATTAATTCATCTTTTTACTCTATTTTGGTTCATTAATTAGTAAAGATAATGACCGTCTTTCCGCCACATCTTCTTCTTCCTCCTACCTGCCTTCTTCCCCAATCTCTCATCCTCCTCTCTCTCTCTCTCTCTCTACTTTCTCTCTCTTCATCTCCTAAAAATAAGATCTTGAGCTCACTACCTCTCTCTCTCTCTCTCTCTCTCTCTAAAACTCAAACACCCCATCAATCAAAAACCCAACTTTTCTTTTGTTTTCGTCCAAACAGACCCTCCAAATCCGAATGGATCTGGCCCCAGAGGAGCTCCAATTTCTCACCATCCCTGACATCCTCAGAGAATCCACCTCCATCCCCAAACAGTCCCCCAAAACCTTCTACCTCATAACCCTAACCCTAATCTTCCCTCTCTCCTTCGCCATCCTCGCCCACTCCCTCTTCACCCACCCTCTCCTCAACCAGCTCCAAGGCCCTTCCACCGACACCGCCCAGCTCCACCACGAATGGACCCTGCTCCTCCTCTTCCAATTCTGCTACCTCATCTTCCTCTTCGCCTTCTCCCTCCTCTCCACCGCCGCCGTCGTCTTCACCGCCGCCTCCCTCTACACCTCCAAGCCCGTCTCCTTCTCCAACACCCTCTCCGCAATCCCAAAAGTCTTCAAGCGCCTCTTCATCACTTTCCTCTGGGTCTCCCTCCTCATGTTCTGCTACAATCTCGTCTTCGTCGGCTTCCTCGTCCTCCTCATCCTCGCCATCGATACCCAGAATTCCTTTCTGCTCCTCTTCTCCGGCATTGTCATCTTCCTCCTCTTCTTGGTCGTCCATGTCTACATCACCGCGCTCTGGCACTTGGCCAGCGTGGTCTCCGTGCTCGAGCCCGTCTACGGGTTCGCCGCCATGAAGAAGAGCTATGAGCTGCTCAAGGGGAAGGTTGGGATGGCCTTCGTGCTCGTTTTCGGGTACTTGACCATCTGCGGGGTTATCAGTGCGGTTTTCGGGTCGGTGGTGGTGCACGGCGGGGAGAATTACGGGGTTTTTGTGAGGATTGTGGTTGGTGGGTTTTTGGTGTGCGTCCTGGTGATTGTGAATTTGGTTGGATTACTATTGCAGAGTGTGTTTTACTACGTCTGCAAAAGCTACCATCACCAGGGGATTGACAAGGGCGCTCTGCACGATCATCTGGGTGGGTATCTCGGAGAGTATGTGCCTCTCAAGAGCAACATTCAGATGGAAAACTTGGATGTCTGACGGGAAAGGAACAAGATTGCTTGAATTGAATTTGTAAGTTTCTCTGTACTAAATGCTTGTAAAGAAAAAACAAAAGACGGATAAGAAACACGACTTTTGTGGAATCGAGTTTAGTCTATACATGCTTGTTAATTTTGTTTTACTTAATAAACATTTGAGCTAGTTATCGAGTCTAATTGCTTTAGTTTGCCGGGAATTATACTTACCGCGTTGTGATGAATGCCGGAAAACTTTTATGTAATTGCACATTGTTATATGTCAACAGATTAATTCTAAACTTCGATACCCGAATTCGATTGTTAACATTCATTAGTAAAGTCAACCGTTAGAGCCAATGAAGTTTGCTTTATCTTGTGATGTTACTTATCTTGTATTTGGTCCTTTGCCATGTTCTAGGGGTGAGGTTGTGTTTACCTGATTGGAAAACCTTCAGGTTGTTTAGAAATATATAAATATGAACTGAAGTCAAAGACTTTAATATCATCTTAACAGAAGGAGCCTGTTCTCTGAGCAGTTTGCATTGTGGTTGGATCGTATGCGAGGTAGCATTGTTTGTTAGTTTTAAGTTTAGCCCAATATTCAAAAAGATCTGTATCTCTGTTTATTGTATGGACATAGACAGCTAAAATTAAGTCTATATCTATTGCCACTTGACTATACAGTAGTGTTCTTGGTTCGGTTGGACCGCTAAATTAATTAATGGCGAGAGTTATAAGTTCTGTATAGGACCAGAACAGATTGACTATTGCGATCTCTTATGGAGGTTCGATATATCAAACCTCCAGGTCTCTAGAGTTAGAGGTTTTGATCTGATATGTTTATGATCACCAAGTATAGTAAGCTTGTAGACCTTTACGGGTAGGTTTATTTCCATAATTTAAGCTCCTAGATGGAAGAAACTTATTGAGTGCAAGTGATTATGAATGGCTTATGTTTTCTGTTTACGAAAACTAGTGTTTGACCAAAAGGGAGTCGTGGGCTCCGAGGTGGAGTATTCTTTAGGTAAAACATATCTCCTGGGGACAATTCATCATTGTCTACATTTCCTTAAAACCATCTGGTGGATCTTGATTCCATTTGAATCTTTTTCAAACAGTTTCCATAATTCGAGATCTGTACTTTCGGTTTGGTTTGCTTTATGATGAAGCCTTAGAGGTTAGCTATAATCGGTTAGGTTAGGATAGGTCTAGGTACGATTCTGCAAATGTAAGCAAACAACAGTTACCGACAGATCGAGGGGTGTGTGCAAGATCATTTATATGTCGAAATCTTTGTGGATACATACCATCTAACATTTGCAATTTGTGCTTATTTCTCATCAAGATTTGAGTTCCATAAGAACGCGGGAATGTAGAAGTTTTTAATCTTGTATTACGAAATTGTGCTTAGGGTTATCTTAACCTGCATTTATTTTGAAGAATTTGTTGGCAAATAATATAAATTTTCCGATTACAAAGAGATATCAGCATATCAATAATCCAGCCTTCCCAATAAATATTATTAAATGATCAAGTTTGTTCTTCTCTTCGATCTCTACTGTTTGACTGGCACCTGCTTATAACTAATGTTACATTTATAAGTTGTGGCCATGAATCTTGCCAAGTTCTCCACAGGGAATTCACTTTGGCAATGAATTTATTCTGATGTTGATCGAAAACATGGCTCGCGAAATGGAACTGTTTAAAGCTTGCTCTTAGCAACACCAACTGGTTTGTCTCTAGACCTTCGCTCCACAGCTCGGGAAAGTTGCTTCACTGCCTCCTTCGGAAAATACGCCGGTTTGGTCAGCCACTCTCCCCCGTCTACAACCAATGTTGTTCCGTTGATGTATTTTCCTTCAAGCACCAAACAAATTAATAAGATCATGTCTCCATACACGTGAGAAATCCGAAAGAACCCTAGCATCGACTGACTATTTTCGAAACAGATAATTCAACGAAGGAGATCGATTTCGAACCTGCATCGGATGAAAGATATAGAGCGGCCATAGCAATATCCCATTTCTGCCCTAGTTTGGATACAAGAACCTGCTCTTTGGGTTTGCTCAGCATCTCCTGAGGTAAAAGTTTACTGAAACCGGCAGTGTCTTCGATAGGTCCCGGTGCGATGCCATTCACTCTAATATCATAGTCTGTGCCCCACTCCAACGCCAAGCTTCTCGTAATGCTGTCGACGGCTGCCTGGTAACATATAGGAACCCGAATCAATCAGGACAGTCACAAACCGATCAAAAGTTCACACACGGGAGCGAATATATGGCAAAGTTTTCGGTTATTTGACAAACCTTTGCTGCAGACACATGAATCTGATACCAAGTAGCTGTGTAGTGCAACGTCGCGCTTATGTTTATTATCGATCCACCAGCAGCCGAGTTCTTCCCCGATCCTTTCTTAAGATACTTGAGCGCTTCGTGACACATTGTGAAGGTGCCAACGGCGTCTATGTCTATAACTGCAGGAACCAATTTACGGAATAAGAATGCGTTTTAACAGTCTAAGAGCTTTTCAACAGGAGTAAAACTAAACAAGCTATGTTTTTTATGATCGTAAAGATTCAACCTGTTCGAAATCCGTTCGGGGATAGATCCTCGGACGGGACAAGGAAATTTCCGGCTGCAGCATTCACAAGGATGTCAAGCCTACCAAAATGCTTCACTGTCGATTCCAAAACTCGAGCTGCATCGTCTCTTTTTCGCACGTCGCCCTCAAATCCGAAAGCCTGCAAGCAACAAATACAACAATCCCAATATCTCAGCAAACACTTGAGCAATTTGCACATTTGAATCAATATAATGTAAGGAATGTTAAATTTATCACTGCAGATAATCAGTAAAAGCAAATAGTTAGAAGCTAAACATATGCATTCGGCATTTTCTGTTGAATAAAGCTAAATGTCCAACATCACTCATCAGCCATCTTAAAAAATAAATCACAACTTATATGAAAATGTTTCACTTATAATTGAATCGATGTCTTCATCATAAAAACCCCACATATATTGATTGCATGAGTGATGAAGTGGGGACACAATGTCGATGCTATTAGTGACCGTCTCTTTAAAACTTTAACATAGTATCAGTGCGTGTTTTCAAATCCACGTCCAAATTAATGGGTTCACCTACAAACACGATTGATGTAGCTCCACGTCAGCCCAACTCAAAGTGGTCGGACGTGAGGGAGCAGGTTCAACAAAGCCAAAAATCTCACATGGTCATCTTACAAAATAAATCACTTCATCTTACATTATAAATCACAACTTAATGGTTTCACTTCTAATTGCATCGATGTGATCAGTGATGGACTGCAGCCCGTCTCAAATTTAACAGAATAACTACTCTGACTAGAGAATTTGGGGAATATACATGTTTTTTGCACACACAGTTACATATTTGATCAGAAAACACAGCAAACAGCTGAAATAAATTTTCTTTTTGTCCTAAATTTTCCCAGCAACCAAACAGAAAACAAGCATCACCGAACAAAGCCCATAAAACAAAATCAACAGCAAAGAAAACAACACAAACACAAGATACTGACAGATACCCAGATCTACGACAATTGGAGCAAATTACAGTTAAAAAATGGGTGCTAAATTAAAGAGTGAGAAAATTACAGAAATGCCTTGAGAACGAAGGGCTTGGACGGCAGAGTCAATGACATGCTTACGACGGCCCATGACGGCAACCGAAGCTCCATGTTTGCCCAGCTGAACCGAAATCTCGTACCCGATTCCTGATGCTCCTCCGGTCAGCAAGGCCACCTTTCCCTTCAGTATCTCCGCCTTGAATGGCGACTCCATTGCTTTCTCCCTCTGCTGACCCAAGTTTCTAACTTTTTCTGGTTTGGAGTTTAAGGAACAACTTCTGGAGGTCGTTGTTTCGGCAAGTCAGACGTGCGAAATTACATTAGCAGCCTTTCCGCGTAACTCGACTCTTCAACGGGACCATTACCTTATATCGGGTCCACATGAATGGACCTCTTATTTTTAGCCCAACTTTAATTTTTTCATAAGAGATAAGGGGATATCAAATCAAATCTTTGGCCGATTATATTGTACACCTTTCTCCTTTCCCGTTTTCAATTTAATTTTCTTCACGTTATATCTTGAGGTTTTAAAATCGTATCATTTCGGCTCTTCATCTATTTGACCGTATGTTTTTTTGTTTAAACTTAATGACGCGGCATATATAGAACTCAATCTTAGGCTGCGTAAAAAATAAACATACATTATTGGAACCAGATAAAAGCTAAAGAAATTATTTCAAAAGTGAGATTTTCTATTGACTGTCTGTCACTCATGTTTTTAGCATAATATTTTATAATGTTGACACAATAATTAAACGTTAAACTGTGAGGTGACAAATAGTACAGAAAGAATTATACTTCAAGATAGTATCATTACCATTTCTCCTAAAACTAAAATATATCATTGGATGTCGATGTTATTATTAAAAAAATTGTTATCAACACTTGAAAATATCAGCATGCGCTCCTTCGTGCGTGCGGGTAAAATTATGATACAGCCCGAACATCACTTGTAATATTGGAAAAGACAATGCATGCACGGCTCACTTGTGAATATTCACATAATATGCTTATTAATAAAAAGAGGAAATGGGAAAGAATCAAACTCCACGTGTCAACGAAAACCTATGCCACATTACATTTTGATTAGGGTTAGCATGGGACAAAATTAGTTTGATTTACTTAAATTAAACCTTGGCACCAGTTTGTTTGCGTTTAAAAATCATGATCTACTTTGTAAGAGCAATTCTATATGTTGTGTGCTATCCACATACTTCTTTTTACTTCTTATACATCTCTAGTTGATTTCTGTTCATGGATCTTCTTCAATTTATCCGATCCAACAGTCGAAAATTAAAAAAATGTGTGAGAAGTAAAAAGGGGATGTGTGAGTATCACACCCCTTCTATATTGTTAGTATCCATTAAATTTTCCCTAATCTTGTTTTTTTTTTTTTTTTTCTGCTGCTTGTGCGTGATTTTCTTCCGATCATGTTAGTTTTGCATTCATATTTGATATGATATTTGTAAGAATATGAGAACAAAGTTTTATGTCGGTAACGGACAAATTCATAAAAAAGCTTATAAAAAGTTGGAGTTCTACCATAAAATTACTTGGTAATAGGAGAATAACTCAACCTCTTATAATCTCTTGCATGGTTTGATCCGTCACCGATTTAAAACTTTACCCTTATATTTTCACAATGTTATGTTAGAATTGAGCACTGTCTTGGAGTCGGTTACTGATATTAGGCATAGGCACCATGTTTGCTTTTCATCTAAATTGTAATGCTTATTCTATTATTTTCGTGTCAATTATATTAATGGAAATTGTAGAAATAATCTCTCAACTTTAACCTAATGCTCCTTCAATTAAAAATTCATGATCATTGATCTCTTAACTTATTTAAACGTTCAGCTATAGTCCTTTTCGTCAGCTCCGTTTAAACTTCCCCTAAAATGAGTTATGATCAAGGGACAAATATAGAAAACCAAATCAGAAAAATTGTAGCAATGGTCCACCAACTTTAACCCGATTGAAGAAATGGTCTCTCAACTTTAATTCAATCGGAGCAATTGTTCCTCAACTTTTACTTGATTGTAGCAATGGTTCTTCAGACATAACTCATTTTAACGGAATTTTAACATAGTTTATAAAAATAATCATAATTGCACGTTTTGATGAGTTAAGAAACCAATTGTCATGAATTTTTAGTTGAAGGACTATTACTTTAATTTGATTAAAGTTGAGAGACAATTAGTACAATTTTCCTCATTATATTATATAAAAAAAAAGGTTTATTTATAAAATGCAAGATGAATGGAACATTAACAAAGTCAAGCCATCCAAATCATAAATAATATTTGTGAAAAAGTGCTTCAATCGGATTGTTGGATCGAATAAGGATTTTCTCTAAATCCTCGAGGATTCTAGAGATCTTTTAATAATTGTGTTCATTCATCGTATATCGTGTGATCATAAATCATTATAAATTCTTTTATTTAAAATTAAATATAAATAATACCTGATAAAAATTGATCCCATAATGTATGATGAATAGACACGATTGAAAAATTTTTGGAATCATCACAAAAATGATCTGAAGAAGATACTCATTATGTTATATCTAAAAGTAATAATTAATTAAAAATATCTTATAGTCCAGGATCACTATTCTCACACGTGACAACTGAAAGTCACCCCACCATTCTCTCAACTCCAATCAGTCCACTCCAATGTGCTTATGGCATATACGAACATGTTCATATTGGTCAACTTCCAAAATAATGACCAAAGACTATTAACCACCCACGGAACCATTACCATAAATCAAGTGGGAGACAAAAAATTGAGCACCCCACGTCAAAATTTAATATTAAATTACTTATTTACTCTAATATGTAATGATAATTTTGATCTTATTAGGTTTTAAAAAAATAAAAAAAAATTTAAATACACCCCAAATCACTTTTAGCATATTATTTATCTTCTCAGCTATCAAAATCCTCCCACCAACCCTAACCAATGAAACTACAAACATGTTGATTGAGAAAAATTATTTTTGACAAATGGAACACGAAATCGATGTTTCGGAAGCTCCACATGAGGTAAGACTTCATATTTTTCTTTGTTTTAGTGATTTCGATGACATCGATAATTATTTAATTTTACATTTGTTGTGTTATTTAAACTTCTATATTCATATTCATCTTTTAGGGATCACAATGAGAGTTTACATGAAATCTCCTTACCTTTGTTTGTCCAAGAAAATTTTTCTCCAATTTCTCAGTGTTTGGAAGTAATGGATACCAATGTTTTCCAAGTGCTCCACTCTGCAAAAATGAAGTTCGTGAAACTCAAAACAAAAATTGCGTACCATGAAGTTAAACCTAACAATGAAGCCATTGTTAATGTTACCCTACCTAGCAAATCATCATTTTGAAATCATTCGGCAAACTAAATGTTCAGAATGTTTGTAATCTTTCGGCAAACTAAACTTTCAAATGGTTAGATTTAGTCCCTAAAAATTAAAAATGAGTGTTATAAGATTTGAGAAATGTGGGGCGTATAGAAAATGTGGGATGTATGTACAAAATATAAGGTGTATATTGAGAATGTGGGGTGTGGGGGTATTATAGAAAAGTATGTGGGTGTATTGAGATAATTTTTAAGTGAAAAAGCAAATGTGGGGGGTATTAAGATTTGAGAAATGTGGGGTGTATTAAGATTTGAGAAATGTGGGGTGTATAGAAAATGTGGGGTGTATGTACAAAATATAAGGTGTATATTGAGAATGTGGGGCGTGGGGGTATAATGGAAATATATGTGGGGTGTATTAAGATAATTTTTAAGTGAAAAAGTAAATGTGGGGTGTATTAAGTATGTAGGGTTTATTCAACAATTTGTGGGGTGTTAATATAATAAGTCTTTTTACATTTATTTATTTATTTAATTATTTAAGAAAACCTAGTTCATTTTTAAGGGGAAAAAACGAAAAAGAAAACAAAATGATTCGTAGAAACCTAGCTCTTTTAGTTTTTCAATTTGTAATTTGTTTTAGGGATTGTGTATGTAGTGAATATTTAATTTTTATTTTATTATAAAGGTGGTAAATTATTTTTCTAAGATTCACTTACGTTTTTATTGATAAAGGTCTGCTTCAAAAATATTTTCACCAAAAATATTTTCAACTATTTTAAAAGCACTTTGAACCAAGCTCTAATATTAATGAAAAGAGTCATAGTTTGTATGAGGTGTGATTATATACAATATTTCATTGAACCATCCATTCATACATATGTAAGTACGTCCATACGTATTTCTAAGCATGGATGAAAAGGATTTGTACAAATATGGTCCCCTTTCTTCCCATGGAATTGAGATACATATGGGAGAGGACCACAAAATTCATTGCTCAGAAACGCGCTTACGATATTGACCATGAGTCCATGCACATACTAGAACGTACAAGACTACAACAAAACGAAGGCAAGGCAGTTTTGGTATCTTAAGTTTTCTGTTTTGGTACCATTTATTTATGGTAAATGTTAGCGCAATAGAAGTTATCAAATTAGAGCAAAAGTTGCATCAATACAAGAAAAAATTAGCATAAGAAAAATGAAGAAAAAAAATTCTGGGTCTAAAATCAATAAGTGAGAGGATATCTGAACAATTATACCTACTTTCTTCAAGTAGCCAGCGCAATGCATAAGCTGATAAAATGGTGGCCATATGATATACACATAGCTAATCAATAATCAACTTATCAACACACACACACACACACACACACGCACATAAAATGGTGGCCATATGATATACACGTAGTTATGAGAAATCTACTTTTCATCTTTTCTTCGGGTGTCGGATATCTAGGCAGCTTTGGAGGTGGTTAGCATGTCAATTTAGTACATTTTTGTCTTTTTCAAACTCCCTGGCTTTTTTTTTGGGATGCCTACGTATGTAAGCCATTTTCCCAACAGTTGCACAATCTCTAGATTTTTGTAGTCTTTCTACTATTTGGGCTATTTGAAAAGCTCGAAATAAGTTTACTTTTTGAGGGTCGCCTAATCTATTTTCATCGTCTTTGCATGTCTATCAATTTTGGGATCATTCATGGTGGGAAGTTTATTCCTAGTTATTTTCAGGGTTTTGACGTTTGTACCATTTCTTTTCTAGGGATCCAACCTATCCCTCGCAAGGTGCCAACTATTCTTCCTGTGCTTTGGTCTTCTCCTTGGTTTCCTTGGATTAAACTTAATACATATGGTTTGTCTAAAGGAAATCTTAGTCTTGTTGTTTGTGGAGGAGTTTTTCAGGATTCCTATAGCCAGCTTCTTGGTGGTTTCTGCCAAGAGATTGGTCATCGCAACTTTTTCTATGCAGAATTATCAGCAGTTATTATTGGTGTAGAGTTTGCATATTAGTGGGGCTGACATTGTCTTTGGCTGGAAAGTGACTCTTCTAGTGTTATTTCTGCTCTCTAATCGACTGATTTTGATCTTTCTTGGCCTCCTCGTACGCAATGGTCTATTTGATTGGACCGTATTTAGAAGATGACTTTCTATGCCTCTCACATATATCGCAAGGAAATGTAGTTGCAGACAATTTTGCTAACATGGTCTTGTCTTCTCCAACTTTGGTATGTCATGCTTCCCCTTCGATGGCGGTTTGTGCCGCTTTGTTTTCAAACTATGTTGGCTTTCATGGCTTCCGTTTTTCAAATTAATATGCATCTCGGCATACATGTTTGTCTCACTTTCTTGTTTTTTTCTTTCTTAACCTTGTGATGTTCCTTGTTCAATTTTGCAGGTTTAGACTTTTAGGTTCTGCTTTAGAGGGGTTAGGTTTCATGTCCCCCCTTTTTTTCTTGTATCTTTGTTGTTTTTGTTTCTAAAAGGGTGACGTTTATATCCCCCCTCATTTTCATGTATTTTTTAATCTTTTTTTCATGTATTATGAGGAGTTCGGTTTATGTCCCTTTCATATTCATGTATTTTTTTATCATATTTTCTTGTATTATGAAGAGTTAGATTTATATCCCTTCTGACTAAGTGTAAGCTTCTTTTTATATCAATAAAAAAAAATCATACTGTTGAGATTTAAAAAAAATATATATATATATATATATATATATAAATATAAATTATATCGTGTGTATATGAGGTGATAATCATGAAGACACGTTGTGGTAGGGACAATAACGAGACAATATGATTCATGCCCATGAGATGCTAGTCGCTAAACCAAATTTTTTAATTAGGTCATATGCTTATCTAGATATATATACTTGCTCCACATTCCTAACTCCTAAGATATGGTTTTATATTCCATATGCATAGACACGTTACTTAATTATCAAAAACTGAAGATTGTACACCTGTATCTAGCCATATAGCTAGAACGATGTGTTTTTCATTTGCATTTAAATTTAAATTACTCTTCACATCTGCATTTAAATTTAAATTACTCTTTCCATAATTTTATTAATTCATGATAGATAATTTGTATAAAAAAGTAAACGATCAACATGCACCCTAAATCCCACTTCATTTCACGGAGTTGCTATGGATATCCGATTATTTCGCTGTAATTGGTGCACTTATACTAGAGAACTCATCATATATAGTTTTAATATAAGTGGTGGATTGTCCCAGTAGACGGAGTATTTTTCTTCAATGTAATGCATCCCAAATTCAACTCTTCCTCCAAATGTAACTTAGAGTATTAATATTATTTGTAATCATATATAACTTTAATCTTGTTCTACCCATAAATTATAGCGCACACACCTATCTCTCTCTCTAGTAGACCATCATAAAGTTCAATCAAATCTGACGAAACTCAAAAACCAAATTAAAAGAAAATAATGGAAGAGAAAACCACACGATGGCATAAGAGACCCAAGGGTTGTTGCAAATTAGGGAGGAATTTTTTTTCAAATTACCATACCAACCGTACCATACTAAAGTTGTGCCAAAAAATTTGTATCATTGGTAATGGTACGGTATTTGTACCGTACCATACATTTTTGATACGGTAATGATATTCAAAACAATTACCAGTGGTATACCGTACCATACCACTCATATTAATATTATATCATTTATTTATTCATTTATATATAATTAGGTATTATTATCATTATATATGCACTTTATATTTTTTTCCTAGTCATTTATTCAATCATCTCACCCTCTAACCTCTACTTTCCCAATAAAAAAACCTAAACCTTCTTGCGCTGCAACTTTTTATCTTTTCACTCATCTAGCCACCGACTTCATCTCTGTTGCTCCAGTTTCGGCGACTCTCTCTCTCTCCGGGGTCCATCTCATCTTCTCCTTCATCAAATTGGGATGTCTTTCTCCTTGGCTTCGTCTATCAAGTTAATTTTTGTACAATTTTAAAGTATGTAGAAATAGAATTTAGGAATCTTTGTACTATTTTTTTTAGGGATATTGGGTTCTTTCAACAATTCTTCCATCTATTTACTTCTTGTTTCTTAAATGAATCTCTATAAAATTCTCATAATTAAATTTAAAAAAAAAAAATTAGATATCCAAGGGGAGCGGCCAAAACACTTTTGGGCCTTGAATTGGGTTGGAAAAAAAAAAATCAAATTTTGGCCCAAAAGAATGGCTCAAAATAAAGTGGTAATTACCATTACCATACTATGTCAACCGAACTATTTGGCGTGCCGAAATTTTGATACGACAATAGTAATAGATTTTGTCATACCAAAAATTTGGTATGGTAATTGGTACATAGGTTTTGGTACGGTAATCGTACCAATACCATCCCTAGTTGCAAAGCGGTCGCACTGGTCGGGGAGTCAACAATCCAATGATGAAAAACGTGACGTAAACCTACGGTTAGGTATTGAGTCCATCCCATTGCAAAAACCTTGTATGTGCTCACTTCATGTTCTTATTTTGGTTGTTATAAGCTTACTTCATGTTCCACTCAAAACAAAATTAGTTTGAATTGACTATACAATTGAATCAAATATTACTATTGTCGTTATGTTGTGTTTTGGGGCCAGGTATCGTACACTCAGGAGTTTTTAGCCATTAAATCTTGATCATTGTATCATTCGTCAAAGATCTAACAAGAAAAAAAAAATCTCATTTATAGGAACTGTAACCAATTACTTTACTGAGAACCGAAGCTAGGGTTTCTTGCTTGAAAGTTAAGGAAATATAACAGTACGTATGCCAAACAGTATATGAAGGGGCGATTTCATATGACAGGATATGTGCAGCGTCCATATTAAGTAGGATATGTGGTGCACACATGTTAGGTAGGTAAAGTTAAACCAATGAAAATCTTCTTCAAAATTACACGTTATTTGGCATGTGTAAAATGCCAAAAAGCAGACGCAGTCCGCACCGCAGGTAAGCCGAGTCGAATTTTAAAACAAACAAAATAGTAAATAGCACCCAAAAGTTTTGTTTTTTTTTTTTCCTTTATCCTTCTACTTATTTTAATTTTTACTTGTGGTTAGAGGTGCTAAAACACGGCGAACTTTTGTACGAGCCAATTGCATAAGACATTCATTTTACAAGGTTATATAAGTGAAAGAAAATTTTACTTTTTAAGTTTTTCTTCATTTTTTTAAAGATATGTGGTATGTCAATTTATATTTTGGGCACATTGAAAAATTTATTCACTATTTAATCTAAAAGTCTTTACGTTATAGGGTGGATCACATGTCAAATAAACAAATATATTTTTGAATATTTTAAGTCTCTTTTATTTATATTCAATTAGTTTTGAATTTGATATTCACATTTTAAAATTTTCATATTGATTTTGTTAAATTAAATTCTAAGTTCAAATTTCATTCAATAAATTGTCAAAAAACCGAAAAAAAAAATAATAATCATTTCACGATCATGTGAATTTCGTAATATAACAACGAATCATATCTACATGTTAACGAAAAGAAAATCACATGAGAAGGAGGGGGTCTAACTTTTTCTTCAAGTATAAAATACTATCTAATGCAATTTAATTTACGATAGACTATAACTAACTTTGCCCGTTTGCGTCCGAAATACCATTTTTCATTGAAAGAGTAATGTTAGCGATATCATTTGATTTACAAATGTTGTTAATTAACGTGTTGTTGATGATTTACAATCGAAAGGGAGTCTAAACCAAAACGTAGTTGTTAATAATTGAATTATTACTTAAATATTTAATTAATTTGTTTATTTTTTTATTAGTGACACATTACATGATTTACAAATGTGGTCTAAAAGTTAGTCTACCTAGCATTCCTGGAAGAGAAAATGATTGTCACATGCTGAAAACTCTAATAACCAAATTTGGTTAAACACATACGTTATTAGGTGGATGATATCAAAGTTTCCTTAATACTAGTTGTTAGATATGTTTGGCCCCTACAAAAAGATTAACAGACATTCGAAGGTATGAGAGGTTAGTGGTCGACACACAAGTGTCAATGTGGGAACCCTAATACCATGCTTAATTATTTGTGTGGATCCTAATTAACCATGATAATTTGTAGGAATTTGATTACGTTTTATCTTTCAACATCGTAGGCGGGTTGAAAGCGAGAACCCTCAAAGTCTAAGCTAATGTATTTGTTCAAATTGTGTCTCATCAATATTTACTGTCTGGGACCAGCATGTCGTGCGTATATGAGTGGTTAATTAGTAGTTGTTACAGTTACTTAAGATTGATTAGTGCAATGAAATGATCAGAATCTTCTTCTCTCTCTCTCTCTCTCTTAATTATAGTGAAACGAATCAGAATATTCTTCTGCTGTCTACTCGTGGACAGAACCCAAGTTGTTAGAGAAACAAACTAAGATCAGCGACAATCTTTCTTGATCTATTTTTAATGAAACACGTAATTTTAAGAGCGAATTTTCGATTTATTGCCTAAACTAGTCCTTAATAAAATTTGGCAACTACTTCTCTAATGTTAGATTCGAAGCAGTTTCGTTCAATTTTTTGTCAATTCAAGTCATATGACTTGCATGTGATACACTTTAGAGAGTAGATTGGTAGTTCTTCATAGTTTAAGGACATTTATTTTTTCGAAGAAATAGTGTATGAAGTTAAATTTGAAAGGTAAATTAGACGTTAGATTTGCAACCTATTTGCAGCATTTAGGGCTTATAGGCAAGAAAATGACGGTAATATCCTCGAAAATGTGTCATGTGACTTAAGTTGACGAAGAAATTGGATAAAATAGCTTTGAATATAATATTACAGATGAAATTAATAATTTTTAATGAATTTAAAAATCTAATTTTTACTGAGGTGATAATTTATAGACTAAATCTGCAGTACACCTTATTTTAATTCTCATCGTTTTGACATGGTTGATCAAAAGTGTTTTTTTAGTGATATCTTGATTTGAAAGTTATAAATGCTCCATGTCGGGTTTTATAATCACCCACTAATCTGTTGGTCAATGAAACTTCCTAGGTCTAATTAGTTTTACCAATTACACCTTCATGAGTTGATGTGGGTTTTGTTTTAGATGCCTACGTCTGAGTCTGAATTCTTTTTTTCGTACATTAAAATAATTTGGAGTATAATAGTGCTTCGTAAAAAAATTGGATAACATTGTTTAAATTTAGCAATCTTACATACCAAATGAATAAAAGAAGAAGACAATTTAGCAGTTGGATTTTGACCATTAATAATTGAGC
The DNA here is from genome assembly GCF_041283825.1 of Pyrus communis. Classification (NCBI taxonomy): domain Eukaryota; kingdom Viridiplantae; phylum Streptophyta; class Magnoliopsida; order Rosales; family Rosaceae; genus Pyrus; species Pyrus communis. The sequence goes on from NC_142569.1 coordinate 7,274,907, forward strand.
ATCTAACACTAAATTATTTTAAGAGCTTGGCATGATTTCTATCATTTTGCTTAACTCCTTCCGCAGATTTTGAATAAGTAATTTCTTCAAAGCGGCAGTCATAAGAGAAATTTTTCAAAGTATCGGGAACACACATCTAATTTTTGCTTGATTGTGCAACATTTTCTAACACATAAATTAGTATGCTCGTATTTCCTGTTAACAAATTGATTACTGATAAATTGATATTATATTTTTTATAATCAAGTGAAACTATTTTTAAGGATAAAAACTGTACATAGGAGAGACATGTTAAACATAATTAGTATGTTATACATGCTAAAAGGAACAACACAAGTTTACAATTACAAACTCACCAGCAAATCGACCTCTATAATTATTCAAGTGCAATGCATAAAGATAGAAGAGAAGGAAATTATTTTGTACATAAAATGCTAATTATAAAATGAAATGAACAGCCTTGGATGCAACTAAAATAAGCTTGAAAACAAAAATCAACCTAAGAAAATGATTACTTTTCTTTTATTTACAACTTACAAGCGATAGTTTTAACTTAAACTGTATTAAGAGAGAACAAAAACTCCAACACATATAAAATTGAATTAAAAAGAAAGCTATAACCACTAGGACAATTGATTCAATTAGTTTGTCTTATTGTCACCATTCCCTCTTGAAAGAGAAGTTCCTATATATTGTGAATCAATTAAACTAAAAGGAAGTGACAAGGCTAACATTTTCTCTACAAATTAGATAGAATAATCCTTTTTGTGTCGAACCACAAGAGCCAAAGTCTTGCATGTGGTGCAATATCCTAGTAGATAAAGTAATGGGTGTTACGTTTTCATCCATACGTCCTGAGTTCGAAATTTTTCAAAATTATTATAATAGTTTCAAACTTTTCCTTCCCTCTAAAAATAGCAAATTAAAAGAAGAAAAAAAAAAAAAAAAACCAAGAGCCAATGTCTTCTACTCACTGCTAAAGTAGCTATTCAACCTACAAATTATGGGTAGCAAAATATTTAGATGTAAACCAAATGGTGTAGTTGTTGATAATTAGTTTATAACTTAATTATTAATTAACGTACTTATTTATTGTTAAGAGCAGCTCTAGCGTATGCTGGAGCCCGATGGACAGGCGACTTTGAAGACCCACACGCCTCAGCAACAACCTCCAGCCCATGCGGGCGATTGGGGAGGGAGGGGGTCCGAGTGAGAGGCTCGGTGTGAATTGGTGGCCCAAGAGCCCGAGGGGAATGTGATGCAATGCTGACGTCAGGGTGGTGTCAGCCATTATTTTATTATTTTTGCGTCAGGCGCGTGCATAACACGCTCGCGTGGGGGCGCATCCCAACAACATTTCAAAAGCCTGGGGTCGGCGGTGCAGACGGCAGAATGTTACCATTGGTGGGCACGTGGCTTTTTCTTGTCCGTTAGATTTCAACCGTTACTTGTTCTGGATTGTTGGATTTCCAACGGGAAATTTTTTTTTTTGAAACCTTTCTAAATATCAACCATTGGATTTGAGATCAACGGTCCACATTATTCGCCTTTATAAATTTTAAAAAAAATCACAATTTAAAATTTTGAAATGTTACCATTGTGCCACGTGGCACAATTTGGAGGGTTGGATTTCAAAATTTTTTTAATCTAACAGCAGAAATTAATTAAGTTAATAAAAAATCGGAAAAAAAATTGATTTTACTTTTCTATAAATACGTTCTCATTATCTTCTACCTTACACCACAATTTCATATTTTCTCAAATACTTTCAACCAAGGTTCTAAAAAACACTAGACGCTACTCGGGCGGCGGGTTGGCGCCTAGCGCCTAGGTGGCTAGGCGGGGTCTAGGCGGGCGCCTAGGCAAATTTAGGTAAATTTCTTGTATATCTTGTAAATAAGTGCATATTGACACTTACAAAAAAAATTAAACTTGCATAAAATCTATGGATAAGATAATAAAAGAATAATAAAATGCAAAAAGAGTATCCAATAAGTCCAAAATTTAAAAACACATTAAGCATATATGTCATATAACCATAGTGAGAAGTATTGTAGGATGACACATGTACAATAAGTTCACAATTTAAAACCACATAAAATGCAAAATAGGAGGAAAATAAGGAAATATAGTAATGTAGACAGGATATATATATTTTTTTAATTTAAAAAAAAAAACAAAAAAAAAAACCTCCTAGCCGCCTAGCCCGCCTAGGCGGCCACCTAGGCCTTTTTTTAGAACATTGCTTTCAACCATATTCCAATCTTTCTCTCAAAGTTTCAATCCAATTGGTTTCCAACAAAATGACTAATGATGCAGTTACGAATTGGAAGCTTATTGAAGATGTTATGTTGTGTTATAGCTGGGTTGAAATTACTCATAATCCAATTACGGGTAATGAGATGCAATTGTAAGAAATGTGGAGTCTTATTCATACCAATTATCTTGAGAAAATTGGTGGGAAAAGAACCAAAAAATCAATGTCTAGTCGTTGGAGAATACTCAGCCAATCATTTAGTCTTTGGAGAGACACCTTAGCACAAACTAGTGCTAATCTTCGAAGTGGGGAAAATTTAGCGGATCAGGTAACAATATATTATTTGTTTGTTTGTACTATACCCAAATTTACATTTTTTTAGCTACTTTGATTATAATTATTTCTTCTCCCGCATTGTGTAGACACTTCAAGCACAAGGTTGGTATATTGCCAAAACCAAAAATAAAACAAATCATTTACCGATGGGAATGTTGGAATATTGTCAAAAATTGTCCTAAATTCAGAGTTGTGCCTGTTGGTCCATAAGTTATCATGAACAACACCTCTCTACACTCTACATCTGTTCATGACTCGCATATTCATAAAACCGAAACAGAAGAAGTGCTAGAAACGCCCCCTGAACAAGCATCGGGGTCGACCCGATATCCAATTAGGCCTTTAGGTAAGAAGGCTTCAAAGAGAAAAGGGAGTGCTTCCAAGAATGATTATGGAAAATATATGGAAGAACTTGCTCGCCAAGGTGAAGAAAGATTCGATTGCGGAGCAAAACCTCATCAAGAACTCAAAAATGGTTGATTTCTCCATCCTCGCTAGGGGTGGGAAATTTTGCCATAAACCAATTTACCAACCGAACCATACCGGTCGGCTCATAATGGTATGGTATAGTTTTGGCATTTTTTCATAATCGGTTGACATTTTATCAAACTGACAATTAATGGCATGGCTTTGGTAATTGATTTTGTATGTCGGCGGTATGCCATAACTACCAATATATGTGTGTGTGTGTGTGTGTGTGTGTATATTTTTCTATTTAGATATTTTGGGTATTTTTTACATGCTTGACCAGTTTTAGGGTTTAGAAAATAAATGACTCATTTGTTTTAGAGTTTAAAAAATATATGTGTATATATATGTATATGATTCATACTATAATAAATATAGAAAATATTGTTAACAAAATTGATAGCATGATGATTACTGATACTATATATACACGTACATATATATGATTTTGAATGTATATGCATTGCTTATGTTTAGGATGATGGAGTCTAGCCAATCAACCGATAGTATGGATTAACCTAAAATGAACCACACAATGCAACCGAACAAGCACCTCAATCTGAAAATCAAAGTGAGCCCTTGGAACTGGAAAATAGCGAGGAAGAAGTGGAAACCACCGGTTGTGCCATTTGCCAACTGAACCAGCCAATAATTTTGGCTAAACCAATTTTTGGCAACCGCAAGAAGACGGTTGGCTAGCGGTAATTGATTTTCAGTAATTATGTATATGTGGCTGGCAGGTGGCACAAGGAATTTGGCACGGTTTGCCAACCGAACCCAGCCCTAATCCTTGCTATCTCATCCACTTGGTCTGCATATACTCCATATGCAAGCATCCACATGGCAACAATAATTTTTTGCTCAAGAAGGAGACTCGTAACACCAAAATCATCATCATTTTGAAACAAAGTAAGAATCATGGTTGCAAATAGCATCATGATTTTGTTGAATAAATGTCGTTCCATTCTAAAATGACGCCTAAAGTACGTATGAGGGAATGCATTGTTACGGGCAAAATAATCGTCCAAAAGATCCTTACCTCGTCGTTGCCTGCTTCTATCAATGTTTGCGGAACGGTTGGGCCTGCAGATCTAAGCCACAACTTCGATGACTCGAGGGGAATGTAAGACTCTTTGGCTTCTTGCTTCGTCATCTCTCTTTTTATGCTCCTCATCCTCTTCCTCTTCCATCTCATTTTGGGCCACCTGGAGATTGAACATTTTATCCCCTTGCTTAAACAATTCTTTCTCTTGCTCCTTGGTTTCCCACAACATCTTTGAAGAAGAAGACATTGTAAGAATGAAGCATAAACTATAAATAATGATAGAGATTTTGATTTTGGTGAAGAAGGAAACAAAAACTATGAATAATGATAGAGATTTTGATTTTGGTGTGTGCTTTCTTAGGATGGATGATGGGTTATATAGAGGAAAAAGAAAGCATTAGGTTGTAGATAATGCCACGTGGCATGCCGTCATTCGTTAAAAATCTGATCGAAATCTATCATCAAAGATTGTAAACAGATTGTGACACATGATGTGACGTAATTGGTTAAAAATCTTATCGGAAATATATCCTCAACGATTCTGAAAAGGTAACGACACGTGGCACGACGGCATTATATAAAAATTTCATCGAAATCTATCACCAATAATTGTCTTTTCAGATAATGACACGTGGCGCAACAAAAACGATTAAAAAATCTTATCCGAAATTACAAATAAAATTATTTTGTATTATTTTATAAAATAAAAATTACTAATATTTTATTATCTATTGCCATTGTTATTCAGTTTAGAGGTGAAGATGCAAAATACAGTTACTGTTCATTAAAAAAAATTACTGTTTACTAGATGGATTCAATAGTGAGTAGCCCTAGGAGATATTTGTAACGCTGAGGTTGCTCTAAGGGCATCTATTAATCAGTGCGAGTGTATAAATAAACAAAGAAGCGAGGTTCCACCAGATTAGACACACCCAATCAACTAATCAGTTTCGTGGGCCCACCCCTCACGTTAAAAACATTAAACTTGTGCACATCATATATCACGCTTCAAATATTTTATTCTATTCCATCTGTAACCTTCTTATTTAACTAGTTCCCAAAAAAACCTCTTCTTATTTAACTATTTGTTAAATTTAGCTCACTTGATTAATTTTTTGGAGTGCTACACTACTTCTTAATTTGCAACCGTTGTCGAATCGATTGCATTAAAAAAAAGATTAAATGACAAAGGAGATATAAAAAGTAAAAAAAGTATATGAATATAACATTCTAATTTTTTTTTCTTTTACAAAGACGCCAGTTTCATTTATGAAAGAAAAACACGATCCATTATGTTCCTCCCGTTTCGTTTACAAACAGGTCCAGTCTAGTTTCTTTAATTTTGGACTCAGCCTGGTTTGTGGCCAACCCTAGTTCGAATCAGTGTTTAAAATATCGGAATCGGTGGAATATCGATATGCAAATTTATGTTAATAGTGATAGATATATTGATATCGGTTGTCTTCGATGAAAATAAAAGAAATTTGCTCAATAATGTGGAAACTTACAATGAAACTTTAGGAAATGTCTCATGGCAATTTGTCAATATTTAACCGATATGTCAAAAATATCGACGAAATCTATCAATTTTGACTAAAATTTAAGAGTTTTTTTTCGATATAATATGAAGTTTAAACTTTACCAATTTTTCAGATCTTTCTCTATTTTTATGATGGTTCTAACTAGGGGTGGGCATAAAAACCGCCAAACCGCAAAACCGCATCGAACCGTAAGAAAAAAAATCGAAAAAAACCGTGTTGACCGGAAAAGTCAACTTTGAGTGAAAAACCGAACCGAACCGTTCAAACCGGTTCCGGTTCCGGTTTCGAATGACCAAGAACCAGCCGAACCGAACCGAACCGTTTTATTAATAATAAATAAATAAATTATATATACACACACATGTCATGGTATAATAGGTTGAAAAATAGGTTGAAAATTGTGTACAAGAGCTGCTGCTTCTTGCTTGCTCTCTGAAGTCTGAAAACTTGCAATTTGTTTCATCATTTTTTTGTTTGTTGACTGATTGACCAGTGCATATGTATTTTAGTTGTCTCTTTTTGTTGACTTGGTGCCACTACCAAAGACATTTGCATTAAAAAAGATGTGTTGTATGCAACTTTATGTAATCAGTTTTAGAAGATGTATTTGAATGCATAATGATTTGGTGTTCAAATAATTTATTATTAGGAACCGTAAACCGACAAGAATCGAATCGGAACCTGTGTAGACCGAACCGTAATATTCTAGTCATAAATTTAAGTGGAACCGCACCGAATCGAACCGTTAATATATTTCGGTTCCGGTTTCAATTTAGGGGTGGAACCGCACCGTGCCCACCCCTAGTTCTAACTAACTTAACTATGTCAAAATACGCAATAAAAGATTAAATATAAGTTGACATGTTGGCCTTAGAAATCTCCTACTTAATATTTTTAGACAGAATATCTGCTAATTATATACCTGAACGTGTTTTTTTTGGTTCAAATTAACAAAAAAAATTTGTCAAAAATGTGGGAGGTTCCGAGTTCGATACTTTGAGTTAGTGAGTTTGCTTAACTGAAGCCTTAAGCAGTGTGAAATTCTCCATAATCTCGCAAGATCCGGAAGAAGTGAATACCTGGAACTTATCATCAGCTATTCCTTTTTGTAAAAAGAAAAAAAGAAAAAAACTTTTTGTCCCTCTTGGACATAAATAACCAAAAACTAACAATCAAACTTATCTTCTGTGGATTTACTTGTGCATAAAGAAAAAGAAGAATCAACTTCTCCTCTTTACTCTCTCTCTCTCCTCTCCTTGTCTTTTTCTAGATATTCTCTCTACATTCTCCTATTAATTGGCGGAGAGATGCTTCATGAGTAAATCCTTTCTTTAAAGCAGCTGTGTGTTTTTCTGTTATTTGGCTGAAAAGCTTGCCCCTTCAACAAATAAACTCCCAAAACGGACTGTGAAAACCTGCGCTGCAAAAGGACTTCCTTTCTGTTTCAGCCAGCCTTTGTTTTCTCCTGCAGAAAATCGACTCTCTCTCCCACTCTCTCTCTCTGTTCATCTTCCCTGCTTTAGTGCATCATGGGATGCTTCTTGATCATGTGGCTGAGACTCAACCACCCCACCAGCTGACCCCACCTGGGAATTCCAGTGGCAAAAGTAATAATTATCACTTCCTTGTTTCTTCTGTCGTTTCCTTGTCTGTGTGAGGTGTTCTTTGAGCTCTTCTGTCATCAATTGCCAATTGGGTTTCTGGGTTTTAACGGGTTTTGTTCAATTCCTGAATTTTGGGTATATTTGGCACTGAGTTGAATTATAAAACTTTAGTTTTATTTCATTTTCTTGGTGGGTTTTTATCAAAAGATTGGAACTTTGGTTTTTGTTCTTTCAAGCTTTTGGTGGGTGTCAACTTTTTGAGCTCTGACAGTTTCTGTATAGTGCTTTTGGATTGTCTTTTGTTGTTTTAAAAGATATGTTTTTTGAACTGGACATATCATCCTAATCAGTTTTTGTTGTTGTTCTCTTTTGCTGTGCAGATTGTATTGTTTTGTTTGTGGGTTTCTATGCAAAGTTGTATTGGGAGTAAATTTTTCAAGTGAAGATTAAAAATTGAAGATCTGGGTCTAGCTTTAAAGTCAGTTTTTTGTGATTTGATTTTGGTTTTGTTGAGTATTCCTGTTGTGGGATTTGGATTGTGAGGAGTGAGGGGATATCAGAAGGAATAAAATTGTGGAAGCTGCAGAACCTTTTGAAATTTCAATGGCTTCAAATGCAGAGGTTAATGGAGACAGTGATACCACCAACAAAGGCAGTATGTGGGTTCTGGATCAGAAGCTTGACCAACCCATGGACGAGGAGGCTGGCAGGCTGAGAACTATGTACAGGGAAAAGGTACCCTCTCTCTAATCCTCCCACTTCCCTCTTACATATGTGTATGTCAATCTGTAACAGTTCAGAAGTAATTCAATGAAGTTAAAACAGTTTTTACTCCCTGTATAAGAGTTTATACCTTCTCAGGCTAAACTATTAGCAAGTAGTTCTCTTTATTCTTTGTTGGACGTAATTCAACTGCTATGAAAACGACTGGAATGTGGTATATGCTTATAGGTTGAGTAATTGCCTGTTATTAGTTGATTTGCAAGATAATGTATGTTCTTGATTCTGTTTGCTGATCCAAATTTCGATTCTCCAGAAGTTCTCCGCACTATTGCTTATGCGGCTTGCATTCCAAAGTCTTGGAGTGGTTTTTGGAGATTTGGGTACTTCTCCCTTGTATGTTTTCTACAATACCTTTCCCCATGGGATTAATGATCCGGAGGATGTGGTTGGAGCTCTTTCGTTGATTATATACTCTCTTACTCTTGTACCGCTCCTCAAGTATGTATTTGTTGTTTGTCGGGCAAATGACAGTGGTCAAGGTAAACCAAACTCTACTTGTAGATTTGCTCCATTAAATTCAACTGTTCTGGTGTTTTATGGGATTGTAAAATGGACAAAGCACATGTTTACTATTATTTGCTATTACAGTTAAAATATGCCTACTTAAAATCTATGCTAGCGTATAAAGTGATCTCTAGCAGAATTGTTTCGAAAAGTAGCATATACTATTGTCTAGTGTTCGGCTTACATTAATGATGCACGCCTATAAATTTTTTACTTACCTTTTCAATCCCCAGCTCACATCATTGGTTATGTGTTTTAAGTTATGCGCAGCAATGTGTGAAGCTATTCTTACACATGAAGTGATTATTTTGGCAACACTGATACATGTACTTCTTAATTTAGAATAAAGGTTTGGTTTCTCCTGAAATTGATTAAATATGACATTGTGTCTGCTTTGTTTTCAATGTTCTCGAACTACATGCCTCCAAGAGTTGCATAGTACCTTTTGTGCTTATGAGTCACCGTAAAGTCTTATGGAGCTTGTGGTTTCTGCGTTGCAGGTGGAACATTTGCTCTTTATTCACTTCTCTGTCGGCATGCAAATGTTAAAATTATTCCTAACCAACACCGGACTGATGAGGAGCTAACGACATATAGTCGTTCTACTTTCCATGAACAATCATATGCTGCAAAAACCAAGAAGTGGTTGGAGGGGCATGCATCAAGGAAGAATGCCCTTCTTCTTCTGGTCCTCATAGGCACTTGTATGGTGATTGGAGATGGAATTCTTACTCCAGTTATATCTGGTACGCATTCCACAGTAGGAGTTATCCTAACCTTTCTCCTAGTAATTAATCTACCTGTTTGCCCTTTTTTTTTTATCTACTTTTTTGGTGCCACAATAAGTGAAAAAAATTAATTAGGAGAAGCCCAATGGTGCATTCAGGTACATAAGAAGTATACACACAAGAAGTAATCGAGAAACAGAGAAACTTCTTATTAAAAGTCCCAAAGAAGTTAAGAAACAAAGAAAAGCTAGAAAAGGATAATGTGTTCTGGAGGTCAATGTAGTTATCGACATGGATAACAATCTCAAAAGTCAGCCTTTAGCCAATACATAGAGTGCTGCACTCAGAAAGATCTAACATATCTGTCTAAACAGAAAAAGAAGTAATCCAAACTGTATGACTCCTCATCTTACTAAAGGGCCATGCCAAGAAGTAAGTGCCGAAGAATGTTCTTGGAAGCATCCCACGATCCACTAAATAACAAAAGCACAAGGGCCTACAAATCACATGACAATGTATCAGGAAATGATTTATTGATTTTCTGCATGCTTACTCAGTCTTAGGTTTTCCCATGTTTTTCTCGGTACTCAGTCGTTCCCTTATTAATCTCAGTGTCCGCAGTTTCAAAGAGTTAATATCTTCATCATTCTCAAGAGAAACAATGCATTCCATTAGTCTTGGTATCTAGTGATGTCTGGGAAACTGTCGCAGGTTTTATTGAAGAAAAATCTGGTTCCATTTCCATGGGTTGAAGTAATGAGTTGGAAGTGGAAGTTGGTTAATGTCATGTCATCCTGAACTATCGGACATGATATGGCGTATTTTCTTCATACATAGAAGACAATTAAAGTTGCAGATTTTAGGCACCATATAATTGAACATCTTCAATGTTCTTTTCTTGATTCTGGAAGCAGAAAAAATTTCGCTGCTTAAGATTTCCTACTTTGTCTAACAGTTTTCCGTAACACCCATACCCTTCTTATTTACGTAATTAGGAATGTACAACTCTCTTGCATTTTCCTTTATCTCAACTCATCCTTCATTCCAAACCATTTGGGTTGGCTGTGTTAATTATCTTTCCCAAACAACATGGAGTCCTCTTTTTTTCTACTCAGTTTGATAAAAAAAGTGACACATCAATATCAATTAAGTTAAATTTTTTCTATTTTCCTCAGGTTCACCGCTCATTAGAAAATGACTAACTATGCTTTGCTTTTGACAGTTTTATCAGCTGCTGGTGGGATCAAAGTCAGAAGTCCTGGCATGAACAGTGGTACCACTAAATTCTGTGGAGCTAAAGTTTATTTTTTATTCTTTTATAATTGTCAATTTTTTATGATTGCTGCCTCTGCATCTTTCTCCCTCATTACTTGAACTATTTCTTAACTTATACTTTCTTTGTTGTGGCACAGATTATGTCATACTCGTTGCTGTTGTAATATTAGTAGGTCTGTTTAGCGTGCAGCACTATGGCACAGATAAAGTTGGTTGGCTCTTTGCTCCCATTGTGCTGCTTTGGTTTGTATTAATTGGAGGTATTGGCATTTTCAACATCTGGAAACATGACAGTACTGTTTTGAGAGCTTTTTCCCCCGTGTATATATATCGGTATTTTAAAAGGAACGGGAGAAATGGTTGGACTTCCCTTGGGGGTATTATGCTTAGTATAACAGGTAAAGTTTCTGTATCCAAGTTTCACTTTCCAACTCTTTTAAGTTTCAAGAAAATTCTACCACATCTCTGATCTTGGATTCTGATGGAAAATTCTGAATGATTACAGGGACAGAAGCACTCTTTGCCGACCTTGCCTATTTTCCAGTTTCAGCTGTACAGATTGCGTTTACTACAGTCGTGTTTCCTTGCCTTCTTTTGGCCTATTGCGGACAGGCTGCCTTCCTTGTGAAAAATCATGCAGACAAAACTGTGCTTCAAGCATTTTATCTTTCTATTCCAGGTTTCTTCTAATTTATATTTTGCATTTAAAGGATGCTCATATCAAACATGGTGGTACACATAACGGTTTTCTCAAAATTGGGGCATAACATTTCAAAGTATAGTTTTTGATAGAATTAAAGAACATGCCCTTCACTCCTCAGTACCTTTTTTAGTCTTTTTAATCGTAACTAACGTAGATTGTTGGGTCTATTTTTTTGTACAAAGGAGGTCAAGGTGGGGATGGGCACGCTCAAACTTTAACTTTGAGTGTGAGAGTAAATACTTTCTACCTTTCGAGCTACAATCGAGCTACAAGTCCCCACTTCTCTATTTGCTGAGAGATTATTTGATCAAATATTTGAACGAATATGATTGCTTTGAAGAAACTCATCAAAATCGATATGACACAAAATATATTTAGTAGTCTTTTAGTTGGAGTGGGTATGTAATATTTCCTGTACAGAATTTTTACTGTGCCATCTCTAACATAATCTAAGAAAAGCGGGGAAACAAGTAATATAATGTCTGATACAGTAGGCAAGGCAGCATGCTGTTGTTCCAAAGATGCTTACTGTTTCTCTTACTGCAGAACAAATATACTGGCCAGTCTTCATTGTTGCGACTCTTGCTGCCATAGTTGCTAGTCAAGCGACAATATCAGCAACATTTTCAATAATCAAGCAGGCTCATGCACTTGGCTGTTTTCCTAGAGTCAAAGTTGTACATACATCAAAGAAGTTCCTCGGCCAAATATATATTCCAGATATTAATTGGATCCTTATGATTCTTTGCATTGCTGTGACTGCTGGGTTCAAAAATCAAAGCCAAATTGGAAATGCTTATGGTAAGTTCATCCTCTGCTAAATCTTGTGAAGCTTACGTAAGCCATATTCTCTACTCTGTGCAACTAGACTCGAAGAACATGTAATGTAATTGCGAAATCTTCTTTGAAAAAAAAAAAAATGGTTGAAAACTTCTTTAAATAAAATAAGAGACGGGAGAAGTATTTGAGATAAACTCAAAGGTGAATAAGTCGGGAGGTGGTGAACTTTTTTTGAGACAATGTAGAAAAATAGTTGCTGACCTGCCGTTGTGAAATTGATTTATGATGAAATTTTTACTAGTTTAAGCTCGTTCTTCCAAAATAAGCTTGCACTCACTTGAGTTATATTTTATGTTGCTACAGGGACGGCAGTTGTAATAGTCATGCTGGCAACCACATTGCTTATGACTCTAATCATGATATTAGTGTGGCGCTGCCATTGGATTCTTGTCGTTACATTCACCAGCTTGTCGCTGATTGTGGAATGCACTTACTTTTCCGCTGTACTCTGCAAGGTTGATCAAGGTGGATGGGTTCCTCTTGTGATTGCAGCTGCTTTTCTTCTCATCATGTATGTTTGGCATTATGGTACGTTGAAACGTTATGAGTTTGAGATGCACAGTAAAGTTTCAATGGCATGGCTTCTTGGGCTTGGCCCCAGTTTAGGACTGGTTCGGGTCCCTGGGATAGGACTTGTGTACACCGAGCTTGCAAGCGGGGTGCCCCACATCTTTTCCCACTTCATCACCAACCTGCCTGCAATCCACCAGGTTGTTGTCTTTGTCTGTGTTAAGTACCTCCCTGTATACACCGTCCCAGAAGAAGAAAGATTCCTTGTCAAGCGGATTGGCCCCAAGAGTTTCCACATGTTTCGTTGTGTTGCAAGATACGGTTATAAAGACCTACACAAGAAAGATGACGACTTTGAGAAGAAGCTCTTTGAAAACCTTTTCCTGTTTGTCCGGCTCGAGTCCATGATGGAAGGGTGTTCAGACTCAGATGAGTACAGCATCAATGGCCAGCAAACTGAGAGATCAAGGGACGGCCTCTTAACCAATAATGGCAACACAACCACTTCTACCGTAGACCTCAGTATCTTATCAGTGGACTCAATTGTTCCGGCTAAATCTCCACCGCACGCGAACAATACCGTGAGTTCGTACGGGCAGATGAGCAGCCAGAATGAGATTGATGAGCTAGAGTTTCTGAATAATTGTCGAGAGTCCGGGGTGGTGCATATACTTGGGAACACGGTAGTGAGAGCAAGGAGGGATTCCAGGTTCTACAAAAAGATAGCCGTTGATTACATTTATGCATTTCTCAGGAAAATTTGCAGGGAGAATAGTGTGATCTTCAACGTTCCTCATGAGAGTCTATTGAATGTTGGACAGATTTTCTATGTGTAATTTTTTTGTCTGTCATAAAATAATTACTTTATATCATATGTAAATGCCAATTGTATTTTTTTTAAATTCTGTATTATTGCAACTATAGTTACAACAATAAAGTCTTAGACCAATAAGTGGGTGGCTATATGTATTCTAGCATGCTAATGCGCCCGGTTTTGCCCCAAATCTTTCGTTAGCTCCAAGTACTGTATGTTTTTTTTCCTTAGAATCTCTTCATAAGTCTTCCTCTATACTTTTAGCCCTAACTCTGCCTGATATTCGCACCTTCTAACCAAAGCATTTGTAGGTCTTCGATTCACATGTCCAGACATTCTTAACCAATTTTTTCTCATTGTCACTTCAATTGCGTCCAATCCTACCTTACCTTGGATATCTACATTCTTAATCATGTATTTTCTCGTGTGCCAACACATTCAACGAAATATTCTCATCTCAGCTACATATTTTTTGCGCATGTTGATGTTTGACTACCCAACATTCTGAAGCACAAAGCATTATAAGCCTTATTGCCATCCTATCCTATATTTTTTTTCCCCCCAAAGCTTTAGTGGCTTACTACAGTCAGTATAATATTAGGAATGCAATTAGACTGTTCAGAAATGTTACAAAAACTTGTGAAAAATGGGATTATCTGTTTTTGCCTTCTGTTGAACTTGGTACTTGTTTATAGCTTTGAGATGGGAAATGTAAATTCTGGTATTTAACATACGTCGAGAATCTTCTTTGTAATTTTTTTTAACAGAAAACATGTCAAGCTCCAAAATTTAGATTTTTTTTTTTTTTTTGGTAGAATAGTAATTTTGAACTCGAGAAAGAGGAAGTGAATTCTCTCAACAAACTGAGAGGGAAACTCGTTGCATGTCAAGCTACGTGCTTGTTGCATCGTGTCACTCAGTTTTCTACAAAGGTCTTCTATTCTACGTAAAAATCTGGATATTTATTTCGTTTTATTTCCCTTTTGTTACATGAAATGCAAAATCTATAAATAGGCGAGGCATCAAACCATGATCCGATTGCATTGCCCTCCGTAAAAATATGAGACGAATAAAAATTCCTGCCCCTAATCCTCTACAAACTGTTGTCCCAAGCACCAAGCAAATTCTGGGGTACCACAAGAAAACCTCAAGAAAAAAAAATGGAAAAATAAAATTATTCAAGTGAAGAAATTGGAAAAATGTTGCTGGATAGGTGAAGTTCGAGCACGGGAAGAAGAACCCATTTGCATAAGTGAGCTGCTGATCACTGCAACAATGTCTGACAATGGAGACACTGAAAAAAAAGGTGGGGTCTGGGATTTGGATCAACAGCTCGACCAGCCCATTGATGAGGAGGCTAAAACGGTCAGAAACGTGTACAGGGAGCAGGTTCTCTCTCTCTCTCTCTCTCTCTCTCTCCCTCTCTAAAACCCAGTTCACCAAATTTGGAAATGTCTAAGCTAAAGTCTTTAACTTGTGTAAGTTGTTGAGATAGGGATAAGTAAAATGATTCAATGGACTGCATTTTCAATTGGGAGAGAAGTTTTGGTAGGGCTGCCCTACTACGGAAGCTCTCACATTGGTTGGAAGTAACATGGGTCAGGTGATACCAAAATATAGGAGGTCCCATGCATAAGTGAGATGTGCCCTACGATTGACATGGTCCGGATGTTGCTACCGATTTTTTTTCTCTTCAATTAGACGTAATCAGAATTTTCTTATTAATTGTAAACTCTTTGATGGCAGACATGTTTTGAATGCAATTAAAAGATATTTGAGGTAATGTGTTATTCCTAGGACTAGCTTTTGGTCCTGCTTCTGATTGCTCTTGGTTCACTTCAGACGCGTTGTTCAGTGGGAACGGTTCTACAGCTTGCATTTCAAAGCCTTGGTGTGGTCTATGGAGATTTGGGCACATCCCCCTTGTATGTTTTCAAAAATACATTTCCTGCAGGAATTGATGACCCGGAAGATTTACTCGGAGCTTTATCGGTTATCATATATTCACTCACTCTTATTGCACTCGTGAAGTATGTTCTTATAGTCTGTAGAGCGAATGACAATGGTCAAGGTAAACTGATGATTGATCTAAATTTAACTGTGTTGATTGTTCACTAATCGGTACAGTTGCATAAAAGATTATGGATGGTTTTTTGAGCTGTTGAGTTGTTTCATGTGGCCTCAACTTTGCGGTCCATTTACTTATTTCACCTTCGTCCTCTTAGGGTTGGTTGGTGGTTCTTATGTTTGTTTCCCTTGGGAGCGATTGAAGGAAGGTTTTCTTCCCGAAGATTTCATGAATTAGAAAGGGGGAGGATAAAGTTGGTGAGGGGGAGGGAACAGATGAAAGTTTGGTGTACAAACACTATGTAAATGTATACAAGACATCCGCGTAATACAAACGTTTGACTAATATCATGCATCCTTTGCTATGTGTACTTTTGATAGTAGTATACTGTAAAATGCAGTTCCTGTAAGCTTATCCTCCTCATGGTTGCAGGTGGAACATTTGCTCTTTATTCATTACTCTGCCGGCATGCAAAAATAAAGACTGTTCCCAACCAAGACCATAGCGATAAGGAGCTAACAACATTTAGCAGTTCTACTTTTGGTGAGAAATCATTTGCTGAATGCACCAAGAGATGGCTGGAAGGACATGCAGTGATGCAGAACATACTTCTTATTCTTGTCCTGATTGGCTCTTGCGCTGTGATAGGGAACGGGATCCTGACTCCAGCCAGATCAGGTATATTATCATCATGTCGTAGACTCGTAGGATCATTCTTCTGTCCATATATGTTTTTAATCATCTTACAGATTTAGATCATTTTCGACAAATATGAAAGTGAGTAGGTTACACGAGAAGGTAAATCGGTTTAGGCAAGTATAAAATGAACAAGTGATGGATAAGCCAGGTTTATCGGATACTTTTCGTAATTAGTAGACAAAAAGAAGGAAGCAAACAGCGGAGAACTTCTTGTATTCATGTTGCCATTTTATTAAGCATCTGCTCTTAAGTTGAATATGTAGTCCCACTTTCTGCAACTATCTGCACAAATTCGAGATGAAAGCGAGTTATATCAATGAAATGTCAAACTTCTCCTTGGACATCTTCGAGGGTATCCCTTATCATGCAATTTGTCTAAATTGAGGAGGAACTTTGAGTTGTTTTTGCACAAGCTTTATTTGTTGACCTGGCTGTCAATCTCTAACACGTATAACTCGCTTTCATATCGGTCTTTGTGCAATTTTTCTAGGGACATTAAGGCCTCGTTTCCATTGAGTTGAATTTGCACAAGGCCTTAATATGTTCTTTAATGCTAATGAGGTGAGTATGATTCTTTCTCAGTTCCATTGGACGCTGCTGAACCATATTCTATTTGATAATTATATGTAATACTTAACCATACTTTCTTTAACAGTACTGTCAGCGGTCAGTGGGATCAATGTCGGATGGTCCCCGAACAGTAACTGTATCTCCATGCTCCTGGATGTAAAGTTCTTCTATTTGCTTCATCGTTTCTGTTACTGAATCATTCAATGTTCCAAATCTGATTACACATTTTTATATACAGGCGTAGACGTGCTTGTTGCTGTTGTTATACTGGTACTTTTGTTTGTCGTGCAACAATTTGGTCCAGAAAAAGTTGATTGGCTGTCTGCACCAATTGTGCTCCTTTGGTTTATCGTTATTGGCCTGTGTTTGCTGTTGCAACTGCAGCTGCTAGTGTTGCAAGTCAGGGCATCATCACCGCCACTTTTTCATTAGTCAAGCAAGCCCTTGCACTTGGCTGTTTCCCTCGAGTCAAAGTTGTATATACATCGAGGAACCCTCACCATATTTATATTCCAGACATTAACTGGATTCTTATGATTCTATGCATCTTCATAGCAGCTCGGTTTAGAAATCAATTCGAAATTGGGAACGCTCTTCTCATCCTGCAGAATGTCCTATAGTTGTTTTCATCCTTTTCGATTACTTTCTTTCGTATCTACAACTTTTCTCAAGTGTTCAATTTCTCTGACGTTCTGACTGTTATTTGCATCAACTGATGCAATCTTATGTGTTGCAACAGGGACGGGGGTTCTTATAGTCATGTTAGTAATCACATTTCTTATGATGTTGGTCATGATATTAGTTTGGCGCTGTCATTGGATTCTCGTACTTATCTTCAGTGTCTTAACGTTCGTGGTGGAGGGCACTTACTTTTCAGCTATACTCCCCAAGATCAATCAGGGAGGCTGGGTTCCTCTTGTGCTTACGCTAGCCTTCTTTATCGTCATGTATGGCTGGCATTACGGTACAGTAATACGCTATGAGATTGAGATCCACAGCAAGGTGTCGATGGCATGGCTTCTTGGACTTGGTCCTAGTTTAGGACTAGTTCGGGTACCTGGGATAGGCCTCGTGTACTCTGAGATAGCGACTGGAGTGCCACGCATCTTCTCTCACTTTATCACCAACCTGCCCGCCATCCACACTGTTGTCGTCTTTGTCTGCGTCAAGTACCTACCTGTCTGCAGAGTCCCAGAAGAGGAGCGGTTCCTTGTAAAGCGTATTGGACCCCAAAACTTCCACATGTTCCGTTGTTTGTACGATATGGCTACAAAGACGACCACAAAAGGGATGATGAGTTTGAGAAGAAGCTCTTTGACAATCTCTTCACTTTGTCCGGCTTGAGTCCCTGATGGAAGGATCTTCGGGCTCTGATGTGTCCAGTTTACTGAACCAGGACGCCACATGGAACAATCACAGTGCCAATGCAGACCTGTCGATAGCATCAGTATGCTCACTTGAACCTGATGATTCTCCGGTGCATATCGGCCAGAGTTTGGCCCTTCTGTCCCGCAGAGCAAGCAGCTGGTGGAGCTCGACGGGATAGAGTTCTTGAACCGGTGTAGAGATGCAGGGGTGGTGCACATACTTGGGAACACTGTCGTAAACGGTAGGGGGAGATCGAATTTTTTCAGGAGGGTGGCGATTGATTACCTGTATGCATTTCTTAGGAAGACATGCAGAGGGAACAGTGCGTTGTTCAATGTTCCTCATGAGAGTTTCTTGAGTGTCGGACAGATTTTCTACGTGTAACACTTTTTTAATTTGTAAGTTAGCTTCTGCCTTCTCCATTAGACAAAAAAGATGCAACATTCAGAACTAGACTACTAGAGCGTGGATTTTCCAACAGGCATATCCTCAACTTCGTGAAAAACTTACGTGCAACATGATGTATATTCTTCTGTGTCCCTACAACACTCTCGGGATAAGAATTTTCACTCTAAATTTGCTAAGAAACACGATGGTTGGCTTAGAAAAACACAAAATCACTTGTGCAAGAGATTTTTTTTTTTTTTTTAATGACAAAATGACATTCTAAATTTTTGTGATAAGGTGAGATTTGAACTAATTTCACTTTTAACATATTACATTGGGGCTTATTATATTAATACCCCACAAATTGTTGAATAAACCCCACATTTGCTTTTTAACTTAAAAATTATCTTAATACACCCCACATACTTTTCCATAATACACCCACACCCCGCATTCTCAATATACAACTTATATTTTGTACATACACCCCACATTTCTCAAATCTTATAACACTCTTTTTTAATTTTTACAGATTGAATCTAATCATTTGAACGTTTAGTTTGCCAAAAGATTTCAAATCATCTGAACGTTTTGTTTGCCGAATGATTTCAAAATGATGATTTGCTAGGTAGGGTAACATCAACAATGGCTTTATTGTTAGGTTTAACTTCGTGCTACGCAATTTTTGTTTTGACTTTCACGAACTTCATTTCTGCAGTGTGGAGCACTTGGAAAACACAAGGTTCTAAAAAACGTTAGGCGCTAGTCTGGCAACAGGCTGGCGCCTAGCCACCTAGGGTCTAGGCGGGCACCTAGGCGGATTTAGGTAAATTTCTTGTATATCTTGTAAATAAGTGCATATTGACACTTACAAAAAATTATATTTGTATGAAATCCATGAATAAGATAATAAAATAATGATAAAATGCAAAAAGAGTATCCAATAAATCTAAATTTTAAAAACACATTAAGCATATATGTCATATAAGTTACATATATAAAGTGAGAAAGTGAAAAATGTGAAGTTTTCAAAAGATCAAGAAAGAAATTCTTCTCCCTATTTTAGGGTTTTAAAATAGAATAATAGAGATAAAATAGTAATTTAAGATATTTTAAAAGAAGAGATATAGTATTGGAATTTAAAAAAAAAAAATTTAAATGGGAAGAGATAAAATCCCACCTAACGTCTTGCCCCACATCTGCAACCCCTCTTTCACGTCACCAAAGAAGTCTCAATCCAACATAATGATGTAATAGTAGAGAAAAGATTAAAGAAATCAATTCTATTATTTAATGATTAATGAAAAGGCATAGTGGGTTTCTTTCTCGCACATATTCTTCTTCTTCTTCAATCTGGTTGTTTTCCATTTTCTCTTCCTCATCACTCACATATACATCTTATATTTTTCTCTGTAAGTTCCCTTCTTCGTCGAGTCTAACATTAATAGAGTTGATTTGCAGATGCAAGTCTGCCTAAGACGAGAGGGCATGGAACAGAAGACCAGAGTTGCAAAGGCATTGGCGATGGAAGAAGACCAGTATCAATCCGCCTAGACATGCCGCCTAGCGTAGCTTAGACCACCTAGCGAGCACCTAGCTCCTCACCGATTTTGTAAACAATTTTCTCTAAATCGTATCCAACAACCACTGCTCAACACCTAGGCGCCGCCTAGGCTGCTTTTTTTTAACACTGGGAAAACATTGGTATCCATTACTTCTAAACACTGAGAAATTGAAGAAAAAATTTATTGGACGAACAAAGTAATGATATTTCATGTAAACTCTCATTGTGATCCCTAAAAGATGAATATGAATATAGAAGTTTAAATAACACAGCAAACGTAAGATTAAATAATTATCGATGTCATCGAAATCACTAAAACAATGAAAAATATGAAGTCTTACCTCATATGAAGCTTCCGAAACATCGATTTCGTGTTTCATTCGTCAAAAACAATTTTTCTTAATCAACATGTTTATTGGTTAGTGTTTTTTCAACATGTTCGTAGCTTCCTAAATATCATAATATAATATAAAATTGATAATAAATCCCTTGGTTTATATTTTCCTCGCACTTGCTTTGACTAATGCCGTACTACTAAGCTAATGTTTGTACGACATTGACTAAGTCCATGTTTGTATAACGTTGTTAATTGGCACACAAAAGTAGCAGAACGTAGAAACATCACACTCATGGTAACATGGTAAAATAATGAGTATATTTGCCACATTTACAATCTTGCATGTTAACAAAAAGAAGCTCATAAAATAACATTCCAAATCTCGTGAATGATTTTGGCATTTGTGTCGGTTGCTTTTCACGTTGTTGGTAATTGTTGATTAAAAATATATATATTTCTGACATGCAAGACATTACACGTTACGAGATTTTTTTACCGTGCTTTAAAAACATTTGTAACTTGAAATTCTCCTGGACATTTAAGGAAGGAGTTGATTTTTAAAGTTGTTGTTTTAACGAAACACTTCTGGTACTGTTCATTTTTAACGAAAAATCACATTTTTATCTTTTTCTGGTACTATTTACTACACATTTAGTTGTCATTTTTCATTAAAACTAAAAAAAAATTAGACTTTGAGTTAGTTTCCCTTTTTAAATTTCTATTCGGAATTGGATCCGCTCCTGACCTTAGTATTCAGAGCTTAGAGTTCAATTCATCTAGACCGTACAAATTCAATCTAACGGTTCCCATTAACTCATTTTTCTGGCCTATCACACAAAATCAACGTCTCTGATTTCTTTTACATACCAATCAGCAGCACATATGATTTGATTCTTAAACTCTAGACATTAAGGTTCACGGATCCAATTCCTTTCTATTCAAAATTTTATATTAAAAAATTAGGCCAAAACACAAACTTGGCAATAACAATTGTCTTAGTGAGATCCAAGAAATTGACCGAGAAAAGGTAAATAACTAAACAGTCACCCCTGCAAGATTAAGAAATGACTCAATGATTGCCAAAACAAAAAAGGGAATGAGCTTGAAGTCTGTAACTCCTCTTTTGCTGGGAAATGGCGTTTTCTCATCTCTCTCACTCTTGTTTTATGCTTTAATGGCTACTCGAAGTCTGTAAGCCAAAACCCACCTGGGAATATCACCTGCAAGTTGCACCCAAGGTAAACACACTAATAAATTTTACTTCTTTTCCCATGTTATTTTACAATTTTTGTGTAAATTATATAATATATATATATATATATATCCTGGGTGTTCTTGGACTGTCATGGATTCAATGGAGTTCTGGGTTATTGTTCATTTTTGGTGTGAAGCTCTGGATTTGATTCATTCAACTTGTTCATCTTCTGTGTTGGAATTCTGGGCGGTGCACTTGTTTCACTTGAATGCTTTTTTAGTGTTTTATACTTGATGATGAGCTTTTTAACTGGGGATTGCATATTGGTGTTTAGTTATTCTGGGAATTTTCCCTGGTAAGTTGGTAGCAATTCAAAAGCAGAATCTTCAGATTTCTAACATTGATATCTGTTTTGGATCTTGTCCAGCAGGACTAAAGTTTCAAACTTTAAATTATAGAGGGGAAGGATTGAAAAGAATCTAGTGGAGAGGTGAATTGGTGGAAGGGAAGTAAAGTCCTTTGAATCATCGGGTTTCGAATGGCTGCAAGAATGGCAGCTGATGAAAGCACTGATAAGAATGGTAACGTTTGGGTTTTGGATCAGCAGCTTGATCAGCCCATGGATGAGGAGGCTAAAAGGTTGAGAAATATGTACAAGGAAAAGGTATTATCTCACTCCTTCACCCCTGTTCTGCAGTGGAACTGTTTGAAAACCGAATTCACCAGTACAAATAGAAATTCGACTTTGAACTTTCGAAATCTAGCAGTCCAGCAATTGGTTGGTTTGTTTATAATCAATTCATTAATGTCTTCAGAGATTTGTTATTAATATTAACTTTTCGTACGACACGGTTGAAACGATTCCTTTATGTAACCTTGAAGGTATTCTGCTATTTCTGAACTATATTTGCTCTTGTTGCTGATCACTTCTTTTCTTATTCTTCCAGAAATTTTCAGCATTATTGCTTGTGCGGCTTGCATTTCAAAGCCTTGGTGTGGTATATGGAGATTTAGGAACATCTCCTTTGTATGTTTTCTACAATACATTTCCTGATGGAATTGGTGACCCGGAGGATTTAATTGGAGCTTTATCTGTTATTATCTACTCCCTCACTCTTATTCCACTCCTGAAGTACGTTTTTATTGTTTGTAGAGCAAATGACAATGGTCAAGGTAATTTGAGCGCAGTCTATCATCGATATATAAGCTCTTCCTTCCCCTCCCCAC
Organism: Pyrus communis; assembly: GCF_041283825.1. Classification (NCBI taxonomy): domain Eukaryota; kingdom Viridiplantae; phylum Streptophyta; class Magnoliopsida; order Rosales; family Rosaceae; genus Pyrus; species Pyrus communis. The sequence goes on from NC_142569.1 coordinate 7,297,730, forward strand.
CTTTGTAATGTTACCGTATTACCTTGAACGCTGTGCTCAGATCATTAATCAAAAGTATCTATGTTTTGATTATTCACTGATAGAGACAATAACATCGAGAGCTATAGATGCTGTTCTTCCAGGTTTTAGTTCATGTAAATTTATCCTCCCCATGGTTGCAGGTGGAACGTTTGCTCTATATTCACTACTCTGTCGATATGCAAAAATAAAGGCTATTCCTAACCAAGACCAAACGGATGAGGCACTAACAACATATAGTCGTTCTTCGTTTGGTCAGAAATCATTTGCTGCAAGAACCAGGAAATGGTTGGAGGGGCATGCATTTATGCAGAGCACGCTTCTTATTCTTGTCCTAGTTGGCTCTTGCATGGTGATTGGGGACGGGATTCTCACTCCAGCCATATCAGGTGCGCAGCTTCATTGTTGATATTGTAGGATCATTCTTCTGTTTAACCATCCTCAACGGTAATTTTCGTGATCATGTAGTTTTGTTTTATGGATATCCCAACACTTTCAACCTGCGTGATTAGTTCCTATAGGCGTAACTTGTAAGGGAAGCATATTGCAATCCCTTATACTCTAACCAATCTTAATTGAGAAACTATTAAAATACTCTACAGTTTATGATAACTCCCGCTGTGGCGAGTATGATTCTTTGTCAGTTCTATTGGAAGCTCTTAACCATATTCTGTTTGATAAATTTACTTAACGCTTAACCATATTATCATTTCCAGTTCTGTCAGCAGTTGGTGGGATCAATGTAGGCCACTCCAAGATTAGTAATGGTATCTCCATACTCTTGGACATAAAGATACTGTTTCATTTGCTTCACCATGTTTGTTACTCATCGAACATTGTTTCCAAATCTAATCATATCTACTCGTTTGTTATACAGAGGTAGTCGTGCTTGTTGCTGTTGTTATACTGATACTTTTGTTTAGTATGCAAAGCTATGGGACAGATAAAGTCGGTTGGCTGTTTGCACCAATCGTTTTTATTTGGTTTCTCGTAATTGGAGGAATTGGCATGTTCAATGTTTGGAAGTATGATAGTAGGGTTTTAAAAGCCTTTTCACCTGTATATGTATATCGATTTTTCAAGAGGGGAGGAAAAGATGGGTGGACCTCCCTTGGAGGTATTATGCTTAGTATAACAGGTAAAATTTCGATATTCCATCCTTTTTTATTTGTGAAATTCAAGCGAGTTTGTGACATAGTCCCTGAAGACTGGTTGTGAACACTTACAGGTACTGAAGCACTTTTTGCTGATCTATCCCACTTCCCAGTCCCGTCCGTGCAACTTGCTTTCACATTGGTTGTATTTCCTTGTCTTCTATTAGCCTACAGTGGTCAAGCAGCATACCTTACAAAAAATCCACACAACGTGATTGGTGCTTTTTATCATTCCATTCCAGGTTTGTTTGATTTCTTTAACTGCAAAATATAACATTTAGGTTTAGGTGTGTATTTTGCCAAAACTGATACCAGCTCAATATGTCTGAGAGATACCATGATACTCAAATTTCACGTAAAGTAGAAATCAGTCATTTAAGAAAAGCCGTTAAACTTTACATATATCATCAGAGTGGGATGAATGCCCTGGCTTTTCGGTAATGCATTGCGGAAAGATTCTGATTAATCGTTCTTGCAGACAAAATATATTGGCCCGTGTTTATTGTTGCAACTGGAGCTGCTGTCGTTGCAAGTCAAGCCACCATAACTGCAACTTTTTCATTAATCAAGCAGGCACTTGCATTAGGCTGTTTCCCAAGATGTAAAGTCGTGCATACATCAAGGAAATACCGTCACCAGATATATATTCCAGAAATTAATTGGATTGTTATGATTCTCTGCATTGCCGTGACAGCTGGGTTTAAAAATCAAAACCAAATTGGGAATGCCTCTGGTAAGTTTAATCGGATGTAGCTTATATTATACATATCTTCCTATGTTACAACATAATTTCATGAAATTTTCGTTGTTTTATCCATCCATGAAAAGACATCGACTTCAGTTAGTATGAAAGTTTTGGTATAGCATTGGTGAAGAAAGAATTTTCCTCCATATCATGCCATCTTTAAATTCTATGAAAATTTTGTAGCGTTAGGAAATCTACGATGGCAATAAGAATTCAGGGTAACCATTTCTCTTCTCAAAATTATGTTCTCACTGTTGCTTGTCGTATCTCATTTCAAGCTTCTTGGTTGAAATTAAGATTGCACCAACTAACAAAATCTTACGTGTTGCAACAGGGACGGCAGTTTGTATAGTCATGCTGGTAACCACATTGCTTATGATTTTAGTCATGATATTAGTGTGGCGCTGCCATTGGATTCTTGTCCTGATCTTCACTGGCTTATCATTGGTTGTGGAGGGCACTTACTTTTCTGCTGTACTCCTCAAGGTCAATCAAGGCGGCTGGGTTCCTCTTGTGATCGCAGCAGTCTTCTTTATCATCATGTATGTTTGGCATTATGGTACGGTTAAACGCTATGAGATGGAGATGCACAGTAAGGTTTCAATGGCATGGATTCTTGGACTTGGTCCCAGTCTAGGACTGGTTCGTGTACCTGGGATAGGCCTTGTATACACGGAGCTTGCAAGTGGAGTGCCCCGGATCTTCTCTCATTTTATCACCAACCTACCCGCCATCCATTCTGTTGTCATCTTTGTCTGCGTGAAGTACCTTCCTGTCTTCACAGTCCCAGAAGAAGAGCGGTTCCTTGTAAAGCGGATTGGACCCAAGACTTTCCACATGTTCCGTTGTGTTGCAAGGTATGGCTATAAAGACTACCACAAAAAGGATGATGATTTTGAGAACAAGCTCTTTCACAACCTATTCGCGTATGTCCGGCTTGAGTCCCTGATGGAAGCGTCTTCAGACTCTGACTTATCTAGTTTACTTGAGCAACAAACTAATCAGTCAGGAGATTGCGAGTTGAGCAATGTCAGCAATATGCACCACTCCAATCAAGTAGACCTGTCAACTGCATCAATGGACTCGATCATGCCTGATGATTCTCCATCGCATGCAAACAACCCGACCTCCTTCATTCCGGCAAGCAGCCAGGCCGAGGCTGATGAGATAGAATTCTTGAACAACTGTAGAGATGCAGGAGTGGTGCACATACTAGGAAATACTGTCATAAAAGCCAGGAGGGAATCAAAACTATGGAAGAAGATCGCCATTGACTACCTATACGCATTTCTTAGGAAGGTGTGCAGGGAAAACAGTGTAATGTTCAACGTTCCTCACGAGAGTCTCTTGAATGTCGGGCAGGTTTTCTACGTATAGCATCTGCGTCAATGTTGTAAACTTCTAACACTTCAAGTTTACATGTTGTCATCCATTTCAGTTCACTGCAACTTGTGGATCGAAATCTAAGTCCCTCCCACAGGGAGATTTTTCGGCCAAATTTGTTTCAGTAACGAGTTTTCTGCTGTACTCCTCAAGGTCCATCTATTGTTTCATATTACTTCAAGTCTTCAATGGCGAATAAATAGATTAAGCAATGTGATTTTGTACTTGTTTATTTGTCTTCAACATTCCACTTCGAATGCTTCTGCTATATATCAGCACAGAAATTATATACACAAGTAGAAGGAAGAAAACAGGAGGAAACAGAAGGCAATTAAATTAAGACAAACATTTAATAAGAGTAAACATAAAAGGTCCAGTAAAATTCAATCCAAGACGGAAATTTGCTCCCGCAATGGTGTCAAATGACTCGAATCTTTTTCATAGGTGGATAATAGTTTATATCTTTGTCGTAGGTAGATAATTAATGATATTAAATATTATCATCATTAAGTAGAAAAGTGCTACAAGTTGATAACAATATTAATATTTCCTTGAAATGTCGAAAGAGGTCTTAAGTTCGAGCAAGGTTTCTTCATTGATTCACAAGGGAGTCGGGACCACATGTTTATCTATCGTAATGTGACAATAGGAATCGAATATTATTGTCAAAGTCACTCTAATGTTTATTTAACTCGCTAATTAGTAATCAATGTTGGACAAGATTTCAAGTTCGAACTCCCCCTCCATTGATAATAAGAAAACGGAAAAGTAAGGAGGGGGGTGATGGGTTCAAATTGGATAGGTCCAGGGTTCGAAACTCTCAAAAGTAACCAAAAGGTTAAAAATCATATATACATGCGTCACAGTATTCTGCTGCACAAAAAGTCTAATATTCAGGCAACTAATTGTGCCTCCTCACTTTCAGGGACAACAATGTCAAGCCTCATCATGGGTTTATATTTCTCAGGGATCTGTGCACCTGCCTGCAAGCAAACCTCTACAACTGCCGGAGCCTTCCCGTAGAACTTCTTAAGCGCACCGCCCTTCAACGGAGGCCCTTTGGGGTCTTCAACATGCCATACGTAATTTGGAGGGAAAACTTCATCCACGGTAGCATCCTGCCAGCCATGCTTCCCATCCCTCCATTGGTGCTTGAATTCCCCACAAAGCTTTGCATTGTGACCCCAAGGTCCCACGTGAACCTCGGAGCAATACCCGCATGCCTTCACTGTGTATCTATCCATCAGCTTCGTCACCCCCAACTTAACAGTTTCATATGCATCCATTGTCTCCTGTGCAATCTTGGGAATATCTGATGGTGGTGGAGGTGGAAACCGCCCACAAGCCCCATGTGTATCGAGATCAATAAGTGATGATGGATTTGCAGAGATCCCTGGTTGAGGCTCCTCAATCAATCCACCTCGATCGATCACTTTCCTTCCAATCATACGGATTGGTTTGGTTCTTCGACGTGAAGGGTACTCAGGGATCTCAACACCAGCTTGGATGCACAGCTCTACAACAGCTGGAATCCTGTCGTATTGAAATCTAGTTTCATGCTTAATGCGCCGACCAAAAGGGTCATAGAGATGATATGCCTCGATGGGTACAAGTACGTCATTGACGGAACCCTTGATCCAGGAGTGGAAGCTCCGGCGTTTAGCACTGGTTGCACCAAGACAGTCCTGTATGTGATGACCAGAGTGGCTCACATGAACCTCAGAGCATTCACTGCAGAAAGAATTGAAGCATTTTATTGTTCCAAGTAAAACCTAGGTTTCTCAGAGGTTAGTACATAGCTATATACAGCCGCATCATAAATTTTGAAGGATTGCCACATCATACAAATAAAGCATACTTACGTGCAAGCGTATACCGGAATAACGTGCAACAGCTGCGCAATGCCTTTAATTAAAATTTTCCAGGAATCTAGTACATGGTGAGCAACGGGAATCAGATCAGGGGCAAGTAATCCATTTTTTGGAGGTTCAAGGGGCTTCTCTATACCCAATTCTGCAAGTTTTTTGTCCTCCTTTGCGGCCTGCTTGATCTTATTTAAGGGAATAGGATACGGTTTCTTCTTATTCTTAGGTAGTACAGGTGGAAGATCCACATTTTGGGGATATGCTTCTCTCTTCCTGTAAGTTGGTTCTACTCTGGTCTTTCTACTGGCAGAAAAGATGGTTCCAAATATACTTCCTCCTTTATGAAGCTTTCCATACTCAAACTGCAATGTGAACAAAACTTAAGCATTAGGTCTCAGGATGAAACTCAAACACACGACTGCTTATATGAATTTACAAATTAAGTAGGACGATATTCTCAAAGCAGCCATACTGTCAAATTACAGTAGCCTTAGAGTGTAACACCACTAGGAACACTTGTAAGAAGCTAATTGATTGGTTGTGAGAATCCCGAAGATATACGTGGGAACATAAACGGTTATAACAGAGTTTCTATTATCAGTATCGAGTTATTAACGGCAACTTTAGGAGGAATCCTTTCAATACTTTTTCATCCCTTTTTCTTTGCATTCATTTATTTTTCTTTAAAAAAATTCAGTCTCATATGGAAACAGATGATTCTGCCTCAGTAGTGGGCAACCAAATAGTATGACTGAAAAACACAAAGTTGAGCTCTTGTCAAGACTCAAAATTCAAAACACAAGAAAATTTACAGTATTCAGATGGGGGTGTGCTATCCACACACCCATTTTTACTTCTCACACACCCCTTGTTAATTTATGTCCGTTGATCTTCTTCAACTCATCCGATCCGATGGCCGAAAACCAAAAAGGTGTGGGAGAAGTAAAAAGGGGTGTGTGGATATCACACCCCTTCAGATATCCATAACCATTTCAAGGAGACGGACAATCCACAAATCGGAACCAACGCTGGCTAAGTCTGATAATTGACATTAGCATTCATATGTTCCATGCTATGATTAGGAATTAGTTGGCTCTAAATTGAGCTTACGCATAGCAAGCTCAACTAAAAAGCTCACAGCAACGGTTAAGGAACTGGGTAAGGACCTTTGCATAATATTTCTCCAAGTCATATGTTATGCATACTTGTAGCACAGTTGCACAATAACGAACAAACAAACAAGAAAGAAAATAAAAGATAGAATCAAACCTTCAACCCAAGACCATACGATGTTGCAGCTGATAACTGAGGCTGCTTGAACTCAATGGTACAGAGGCAAGCACCTACAAAGTTAAGCAAAACCAATACATGTTATTCGTAAACTTGTTTCTAAAAATAAAAAATCGAAGATCGAAAATGAAAGAAGAACTCGATCACCTTTCGGATATGACTCCCACAAAGCAGAGGATGCTATTGGAGGATTCTGGAACATCTAGCTAATATTATTACGAGTCTGCGGTCTCCTAATAAAACCAGTTACCCAATTATTAACATGGCATTTCAATTCCAATATGTAACAGCTGAGACAAAATTGCTAATGAGTGAACAATGATACAAATACAATAAAAAAAAACATGGGTATTCAACCAAAAAGGAAAAATATTTCCAGCAACACAGCACCCCCGCCCAAATCCCACTTTTTTTTTTTCTTGGTTAAAGCCAAAGCTAATGAAATGGTGTTGCTTTTGGACTGTAGAATTTACAGAACCCATCAAATTAATGTTGGATGGGTTCTCTGAGGCTTTTCGTCAAACACTTTGCGTGCACAGCAGACGACGGTCGGATAAACACAACGCAATTCAAAACTTTGAAACAGGCATGCGCCCGTGAGAGAAAGAGCTTACCTTTCGGCAATTTCGAGAACACGACACTGCGAGTCTGCTGCTGTCAAGAGTTCGTGGGTGGCTGTTGTTCTTCAATTAACGGTATTATTTACAGCAATCTTCTCCTTCATTATCTGTTGATGGAAAGGACATAGTTGTAAATAATGCACTAATACGAGGGCATATATAGGAAATTAATTATTATTTCTCGTTGGATAGTTTCTAGACCACGAGTATCATGTATAATCCATCTGCAAACAATTCAACAATGAGATAATGCACACACAACAAAGTTACATTATTATAATAGAATTAGCCGTATTTAGGGGTCAAATTCAAGAAAAACGAGCGTCATTGACTTATTGCACTCGGTAAGTCAAAATTGATATCTCGTCCAACCAAGTACAAACAATTACCGAAAAATTTAAAACTACATGATTTTTTTTTTTTTTTTAACTCCCATGTTTAAGTGTTTTGTTCTTAGTTTTCAACAAGGAAAATTTACTCAATCTTATCAACAAAGCGAATAAGAAAGATTTAAGAGATGGATTAATCTTGAACCAAATGATAAATTAAGTTATTAACATGTCCAGCTAAACCCTAATCCTAACATGAAGAGAATCCCAACTCCACATGTATTTATTGACATGAAAGTGATTAACTTTACCACGTTATGTTTTATATACAAGCAATTTCAAGAAAATATGATTCAAACACAAGATTGTAAGTCTTTAAAAGAGGAGTCAAACATAAAATCTCGAGCACATAACTTTAACATGTTAAAATGTGGGCAAAATACTTTAGAATGTGACCTTTTTATTTTTTTTCTAACCAGTATCATTGTCACATTATGTAAGGAGAACGGCTTGGCTCTTTAAGATTGAGATTTATGAAACTTTGTGTTTATATTCGAACCATTCATATTATAAATCATTCTACAAAAATTATATCTGCAAAAAATCAATTCAAAATAAGATTGTTTTGCCAATCAACTGTACCCTATAGATAGATAGACTATTCGTAATTCTTTTATCAAATCCGTCTATATTTTTATATGTTCGTTGACTATACAATCTCATATTTTATTGATTTTTTGCAATGATGATCTTTACAGAGTAAATTTATAATATGAACAGTTTCAATCATGAGCACAAAATTCCGTTAGTATCTTGAGAAAGAACTCCTCAATCTTGAGCAGCCGAAGTCTAAAACCAAAGTGACCCTTGAAGTAGATGATCAAATGAACATGAAACAATTGTCTTTCACTACTATCTTTTTTTTTTTTTTTTTTTTTTTTTGGTTTATTTCATTGAATTTTGAGCTTTCAAACAAAAGGAAAAATAAAAGTTTGTATTTCACTATGAACACAAATAAATTGATTTACGTATAAAACCCAATTCTTCCCGTTTTATGCACCAAAAACACAATCACTCCGTTCCGTTCTGTAAAATAGTTGGTTGGGAGCCCTTCTCCCTATTCATATAATACACACAACCTATATGGGGTATAAATAATTTATAATAATCGGCTCTCGTGCTTTAGCCGAGATTGCACAAGGGAATCATCGTCCAACTCTGCTACTTGGGGACCTGGTTCTGTGGCTGAACCGGTGGTTTAGTAGGCCGGCAAGCTGCAGTCATCACCCTCAAGCGTTTGGTTATTTCTGTAAACGACGGGCGAGCAACAGGATCCGCGGCCCAGCATTCCTCCATTAGCAACTTCCACTCAGAATCACAAAAGGGCGGCACATGTGGCCTCAATGTGTTATTCACAATGCCTCCTGCAAGTAACCAAGTGTCAGTATTTCCAGTTTTCTCTTTCAATCTCGGCTCCATACACACGAAAAATCAGCACGTCAGCAATGAACACACGCTAAAACACCAGGACTAATAAACAAGATATTATATGTGCTTGAATATCGGACTGAAGCCCAGTAAGACCATGAAGAGAGAACTTAGTGTACACACCTATGATTGCTCCGTAATGCATATTGGCATAAGGCTCCTCACCGGTTAGAATCTCCCATAAGACAATACCAAAGGAGAATACATCAACCTGTCAACAGGCATAAAGTGGTTCAATGACGTTGCATCAACGTGTGTGGAAAAGAAAATCAGCTGAAACTGTGTGGTAGTAACAGTCTTTTTCTGCCAGCAAGCATTAGATATGAATTGTACCATCCTACCTTTTCAGAAACCTTACTGCTGCCACCATTAAGAAGCTCCGGAGCCATCCATGGTAGGGTACCCCTAACACCACCAGTGACCAAGGTATTTCTTTTGATTTTTGACAATCCAAAATCTGCTACCTGCAAAATTATATAATTCTCTGCTAAATACAATGTTTGATTTTGGAACATAATAACAGTTTGGCAAAGAAGAAAGGACGATAAAAAAGACCCACATAATAAGCTCGATTCCATCATGAATTCCTGATCAACTATAGAATCTTATATAGACAACAAGAATTATACAAATACCTTGCAAATGGGTCGTTGAGGGTCTTTCAAGTTTACAAGCAAATTGTCGCATTTCAAATCAAAGTGCACTATGTTTTTTGAATGTAGGTATTCCATTCCAAATGCTGCATCCATCGCAATAATGAGCCTCTTACGACGATCAAGATGTCTGGGAATTCACAAAACCAATATAAGATAAAGATTGAAGTGCCTGGTACACTGGTAAGGATTACATCATTGACGTAACTAAAGAGAACAGTATTACCTTTCCTTGCTAAGTAAAACATGCCTCAGAGAGCCATTCACCATGAACTCGGCCACTGTGGCTAGTGTTCCTCCTGGTCCATTCTGGACAACGCCATAAAATGCCACCACATTTGGATGGTGAAGCTTCGAAAGAATTTCAGCTTCACGCCAGAACTCAACAGTCTGACCAGGGGGAAAGAAAAGAAAAAAAGAAGAAGAGGATCAATGGTTATTGTTATTGACATGTCACATGATGACAAGTTAATGAGCACAATGCTGTAGGTGAATGCTACCCTCCACCAGCCAGCACCGAGAGGTTACTGTAAATATCTGATATAACAACCACTACCAGACTAGACAATGGAGGGATGACAGCCATCTGAATTTGAATCGATGGATTGTTTATAGCCTTCATATTGTATAATATCATAATAGAAATATTTTTTCACGTTTGACTGGAAAAACATATTCACCTAACATGACTCACTCGACCTCTAGCTTAGTGAACTATTGAACAAAAAACCTATCTGTTCCGACTCACCAGTCTTTCTTGCTCTGATGAACGCCCTGTGAAACAGCTCTTTTTTATCCGCTTAATGGCCACATCTGTTCCCCTCCATTTTCCATGATAAACAGTTCCAAATGTGCCAGAACCCAATTCCCTAAGCTCTTCAAGATCTTCATTCTCTATGATCTGCAATGAAATACATAGATGGCCAACAAGAGAATTAACAGACTTCAAAAATCTCCAATTTGCACAACTGAACAAGGTGCGGATGATATTAATAAGGGATAAATGTATGTGTCTGACACTACATGATGAATACACGGCAAGATGTTCCATCAATCAATTTTGCTGTGCAAAAGTTGGGATATGTGATATTAGCATGACAATGAAGCTTCTACTAAACAAATCAAAGTAAAAAAAAATAACCAGGATTCATGTAGCATAGAAACAAGGCAGAGCTGGTATGCAATACATTCTATTAGGCAGTCATTTAGGTTTAACAGTTGTAAAATTAGAGGTGGCAAGATGCCAAAAATGGTATGAAGAAATAAAACTGTAAGTTAGTAATGGCAGTGCCATGGTAGTTTGGGAAGTATAATACTATATATTCTGATGTTTGAGGGATTAGTGGTTTCCATAAAATAGAACTACAGAAAAGGAACATGGTGGGAGTGTCAACACTGCTAATAAGCAGGCTGTGCAGGCAGAATTCTATAGTGGAAAGGCAAAATTTTACTTCCAAATACAACCCAAGTACTACCAGTTTTACTCAAATACTTCCTTGACTTTAATTGAACAAGGATACTAAAAATTCTTATAGTTGGAAGAACAGAAAGTAAAGAAAAACAGATCTGTATAGTTTATTGATTGGTTAAAACGAAGACCACTAGTTAACGTTTCCATAATGCAGATTGAAATTGTAATAGGTAAATTATCTTACCTGCAAGGTAGTAATATCAAATTCTTCCAAAGGAATATCGACAAGAGGTACACCTGTGTTCTGAATATTTAGCTCACCATCCTACAAGAAAGAGCAATAGAAAATTGGTCAGAGGCAATCAATATGATAAGTTGATAACAGTGTGATTTACTAGTAAAAGATACAGAAGAAATACCTCATACTCTGATTCTCTTACTCCATGATTTACCCCATCCAGCTGCTCACTTTCAATTCCCCTTAGTGGCGTAGGATTGTAATCTGAACCTAAATTCACTTTGTTTGGTCCAGCTAAAGCAGGCAAACCTTGACGAATATCTTCATCAAAATTTATTTGGGAATCAGTGTGACCAAAAACAACTCCATCAGACTTCAAAGGTGGAAAGCTGTAATCTACTGGAGCTCCTGATCCAATATCAGTCGGTGGGGATGAGAAACCCAGATGGTCCTGATCCATAAGGGAAACATCTTTTCTTACAAATTCATTCTGAGCCAAATTTCGGAAATACGACCAATGCTTAGGCTCGGGATTCTCCATGTTCAAGCTCAAGCCAGTTCCATCGCCAGGAAGTGGAGGAAGATCAGAAAGATCCCCTGAGATTCTAGCTTTAGAAAATATATCAGACAGGAAGTCACGCGGAAAGCGGTCATTAATATCAATGAGAATGTCTCCCTGCTCCGGAGTGCCAGCACCAGCAGCAGACTCCCCATGAGCAACACCTTTGGCTGGGTTCTCTGCCCTAGTCAATGGTTGTCCATGACCCTTGGCATTATTCTCATTGTCCTTATTGGCAGCAATCTCAGACCATTTAAATTCTGGTTGAACTGAAGCAGAATCATGTGTAAGCTTCCCAAATGTTTCCCGATCAGCAGTTTGTTGAGTCAGCGCAGCCGCTACTTTATCATTGCTACTTGGGTCTTTGTAGTTATCTTTTGGCCAGCCCATTTCCTGATCCAATTTTTGTACCTTTGACTCAAGCCCCTCATCATAAGCATCAGAACTCATTTTACTAATATTTTCAGCAAATGCCAGTCCATCATCAACGTGCAATAGTTTTGAAGGTAAGCCCGGCTGCACAGACTGCTCAGACTGCAAAGGGACATTCTCACCATGCAATTTATCCACGGATTCCGCAATTGGTTGTGAGTGATCAGGATGTGCTTGAGTTACCATAAACTGGGAACCAAAAGAATCACCAGATTTTGATAAACGGTTCAATTCTGCTTGTTCCCTGGGGATCCGCTCAGAATGATAGACACGCTGAGGAGCCACAGGTGGTTCAAGGTAGCTAAAGTCCATTGAATCAACCTCAGAGCCACCATATCCAGGAGTAGAATGTCCACTGGTTGTGTGGAATTGGTCATCTTCATTGATCTTTTTCCCATCATTTACATCTTCAGAGGCGATTGGTTTTTGTCGAGGTTCTTGGAGCTTTTTGCTGCTTCTTGAAGCCAACAAAGGTGATCCTGTCTCTGCTGCTGAATTGGCAACTGAAACTTGATCCCTAGAAATATGATTGGGAACTAAACCGTCAGATGAAGGGAGAGAAACAGTGTTTTCATTTTCTAAATTCCTCGGTTTATCGCTTTCATTTATCTTGTGGAGAGAACTCTCTCTCTTCATTCTTGCTTCCTTTGGTGAAACTTCCTTCTCTAAAGATTGAATTTTCTCAGGTTCACTTATCTTTTTTGCTGAGCTGTTTTTTTTCAATTTTGTCTCCTTTATGGGCAATTCTGAACCTTGCCCACGCATGCCACCATATAGCTGCTCTTCAATCAATCCCCCCTGTTGAGGGGATTGGCCGTGTATTGGCATTGAATCAATATTTCCTCCAGGTGTTGCATGATGTGAAGTGAGAGAACTAGAATCATATTGTAATGGAACCGATGAAGGCATAGCAGTCTGACCATCTTTCCCGGGGACAGAGTGGAAAGTTGACACTGGATGTTGTCTGGCTTCTCCACTATGCATCATCTGCCCCTGGCATGGTTGTGAATTGGATTCATTAGCCCTTGAAGAACCTGGAAATCCTGATTGAGAAGAAAGGTCAGTTGAGATAGGCACATTTGGTGCCGAAGGCGCTGTGCCAGCACCAACTGTATCAGGCACTGCTTGAGTGCTCTCCCTTGCAACGTTTAGACTGAGCAACTCTTCCAAGTTGTTGCCTGGAGAACTTGCCAAAGCAATAGAATTCTTTCTTGAACCTAAGTCAATACCATTTACAGCAACTACATACTGAATCTCAGAATCACCATCCACGCTTTCTACACCATACTGAGAATCCTCCAAATCAACATGAGAAAACAGGAACACCCTAGGTTTCTGTGATCCCCCATCTTGTAGCCCATTGAACTCATCCATCATGTTTTGCAGATCTTCATCACATGAAACAGAAACAAGTGCATCAAGATCCTCACCGGGAAGCTGATACTTTATTGCACGAGTTTGGTCATAAATTGTCAACATTTTCTGCATCAGATCCTGCCAAAAGATATCCCTGTTTAACCGTATAATACGTGTTTCGCCTCCAACATATCTAAGCCTTCCATCACTCGGACGAGGTAAAATTTTACCACCAAAGCTGCAGAGAAACTTCACTTTCCTCACTGAGCTATCAGACATTCCTGAAGAAGCATAATGAAGTCCTCGATTGCTGTCATTCCTTGATGAGGTTTGTGGTAATCGTACTGAATCAAAGTAACTCTTATCTTCGTGTGCATAAGATGCCTTTCTTTCAAATTCCTGGACACGCCCTTTATCTACCATGTTTGGTAACGAAGTATCAGACCCACTTTCTGAACCTGTATGGCTAATTCCCAGTAAGCCCTTTAGATCCATATAGTTAGGAGCACTATTAGGATCCCCAGAAGCTAAATGTTGCCTTGGGTTCACTCTTTCCCTCATGAATTCAAGAGCAAATTCCTCACCGGTCTGAATGGAGTAATTCAACACAGGCCTGGCTCCAACAGCAACATTGTAATCTGGAGGTCTCATGTTAGTACTAGCATTACTTGATGGATCCTGGAAGTACCTTTGATTGGATGACCCATTTCCGTCGTTTCTAGCTTCAACATTATTGTAGCGAACGTGCTCATAGTTTTTGTGTTGATCCATTGCACCTCTACCCATATTTCTATCCATGCTGTCTAAAGTCACATGGATAAACATCCAAGCAAACAAGCAGTAAATATGACACGTAAGCATGTTCCCATGGGTAGCCAACTGCAATCTTTGCCAACAGCAAACATTCTTCCAACAAAGCAATCCTTAACTAGTAACCTGAGAGAGCAAATGAGGTATCACTAGATCAGTTAACCATAAGGATAATTTCTAAGCATGAGCAACGTCTAAGAAAACAACCTTCTCCAACAAGACAGTAGTCAGAAACTTGAAGCATCTTAAGCAAATTATGAATTAGAATTCAAATGCATCAATGATCTGAAAAACAAAAATGTAATCCATATACAGATAATCCAAGTCTAAAGTGCAAACTACATAATCAAATATTTTAACCCAAAAAACCTCTCGTAATTATGTAATTTTCAGAAATGCTATGCTATTCACATACATTGTACTTTGAAGCACATTCATTCGCTTCGAATCACGCTTCTCCCTAAATAAGACAAAAGTGGCAAAAAGTCGTTTATAGGATTTCCTAATTTCTCAATCATTTATTCTTATTCTCAGTGATCAAACAGGCAATAAATCAACACGACTAGAATCCGAAAGACATCCTACAATTCACATTGTCTGGATCAACCTAAGACTGCATCATCAATGACCAACACGACTTCCATCGTATGCAAACCGTATACAGATGTTTGACAACCACACAGCTAAGAATGCTCAGCTTTTCGCTACAGTCAATGCCAGCAACACAATCTTAATAAAATTAGACACTCCACGAACAAATGCATAACTCGTAAAATTGACTAAATCATTAAAATTATTGGACCAGAAAGGACTAGAGGAGACTTCAGATAGATTTTGAGGCGCCGGCATGCAACTCAGATTCAAGATCCTAAACCCACCAAATTAATCCCAACAAAAAAATAAAAAAAAACCTAATTGAGCACACAGAAACACTAAAAATAAATAAATCAAAATTCGCAACAAAAACGCAAGATTTCAGCATACAAACTCCGACCAGTCAACCTCACACAAAATTAGCTCAAAATTAAACATCTAATCCCCAAATTAACAAAAAAAGACAAAATCTTGCGAGAGATCCAGCTGAAGTCCGTACAATAATCGGATAAACAAACACAAAAACGATCCGAAAATTAAAAAAATCAAAATACAATGATTACCTCCGAAAAAACTACAATCCATCAATCAAGAGCACGAACACTCACAGTGACGACCCCTCTCTCTCTCCGATGATAGTTGAACCGTCTCTGAGCTCAAAGACCCTCACTTTTTTCTATAATTTTCTTCTTTTCATTTGTGTTGTAAGAAGATTTGGGCGTCTCTGATTTTACGTCCCTCTCAGCACAGTTAAACGATTATTTAATATGCACGGCAGACAAAAAACAAAAAAACATTTACAAACAAATGAAAGAAGGAGAGCCACGCGTTTTTATGGAGCGTGTAGGACACATGCCAGTTGGAGCCGGAATGGATATTCCCGTGGGCGTACCCAGGTGTGAACTCGGTCACATTTGATATGACCCAATTCGGTGGATTAAATATCAAGTATTCAACAAAAAGATATTTGTTTCAATGCTAATCTGTCAATCTAATGAGTAAATTTTACTTATAGGTTAAGGAAAGGGAATCTGAAGACACAGATTTTTTTTTTTCTTTCTTTCCAACGAGTTCACCCAAAGGAAAAAGAATAGGCGATCTCAAATTTTAGGATACAAAGTCAATCTCAACTTCTATGTTATTTTCCTTCATTGAATTTCATAACCGTCTATTAATATGTCTTTCAAATTCTTCCATTTAATCATAAAAAATTTGCATAACTAAATCATACGTCTAAAAATTCAGGGATATTACATTCGACCCTCTTTAACATAAATCTCGTTCTAGAGATTTCCGATTAGTAAATAATAGAAGAGATGTAAAACCAATCCCACCATTCCATTTATATTGAACGAAATCAAAATCTTACTGTATGATTTCATTCTTATCCGAAAATTAACCAATAAATAATCATCACAGGCTTCCCACATATTATAACTTCCAATCACAATCAATGGCAATACCAATAATCATCATTGGCTATACAAAGATGTTAGCACGATTCTTCTCTCTAAACTCTTGTATACAATAATCCAACTTGATGACTGGTCTCACGGCCAATTACCCTCACTACAATTTCACAACAATGCGAAGTAAGGTGACGAGAGTGTCCATTTACTTCCTACACCACATATCCAAGTACCCTCCCTAAGGACTACGGGTACATGTTCGTTTGTGTAGGCCTCCAGAGGTTTAGGGGATTGAAACCCCAAGGTAGCGCACGGTGCCTCTCACTCCTAGTGCCACTCAATCTAGGAGTGTCCATTTCACTAGCTATACCATATAGACTATCTCGCAATAGTAGCCTGTCCGTATAACACCCTATGAAGATTTAGGGGATTGAAACCCAGGGGAACCACACAATCCCTTTCACTCTCAAGTCTTCGAAATAATTCATGTGAATGCACCTTCATTCACAAGACTCATGCAATGGTTCAATATCATTGCAAGTCATATTTCACACCAATAAGAATGGAGACAGAGCAAGTAGTTTAGCTAAAATTTAGAGAGAATAGAGACTAAATTAACACACAACACTAGCTACTCATATATGCAATTTCCCAATTCACTCCACAGTTTGATTTTAACCCAAAGCTGTGAATATATCAATGATCTTCCTTGTTAAACACATTGCACATGAAATATGTGAGTAGCCCCGTATACAATTCTTGTCAAACGCCAATGTCATAAAAGAGGGAAAATGTCCCGATAAGCCGAAATTATAGCACACATAATTTCTACTAATTAATGAAATCCTCTTTGTCAACCAAAAGAGGGTGAAAAGATAAATTAGTCTTCTATCACACAAAAAAATGATGGGCAATAATGTGATTTCACAAGTCCAAATTTTATTGAAGCCTCACCTACAGGTGATGTTAAAATACCTCCAATATTAAAAATTAAAAAATTAAAAAAAAAACCAAAAGAAAAAACCTCCCACTCCCCCCACATCCTCTCTTTCTCCTTATCTCCTTCTCATTTTCTAAAAAAATGTGTTTATACACAAAAAGTGTGTAGGCAAATGCTAATAACTATAAATAAAATCCTTGTAATCATACATTCTAACTAGAGTTTCCAGTAACTTGGAACTACCTATAATAACCAATGTAGCAATTCATATTAGAAATAGAATAGATAAATTCTTCAAATACAAAAGTCACAAATAATCTCACAATCTATAAAAATAGCTTTTAAAAATTTACCTTGAATTGTAAAGCTCAGCTCCATAACATTGTAGCTGAAAACAATTGCCAAAACTTTGTAGCTCAAAATGATTCATGAATAAAAATTTACACCAAAACTTAAGATTTTTGGGAAAAGGTTTTTAAGTGGAACAACTATTTTCTGCTTTCTGAGCAGCAAACCAACGAAGAACTCAAGAATATAGCATATTGTAGAGTAGAATTGTTTGTTCTGATACCACTTGTAACGCCCAAAAAAAAGAAAAAAATTTGGAAGCTAATCACGGTTAGGCTCAAAATAAAATCATAGTTAATCAATATTCTATTAACCACCATAAATAAAATTTGATCATTTTATGGTTGTATCTAATTTTCTTGTTAGACTGCCTACGTATCCTCAAATAGGATCAAGTCAATCGTAGTTCACGACCTTATTTAAACAGCATAACACTACACAAGAAACAATACCTTCTTGGCTAGAAATTTCAACAATTACATGAAAATAGGACTTACCTCAAAGGATTTCAACTGTATCTTTGGTCACCAGTTTAATTAGTTGTCCTTTCAATTCACTCAACCAATCAACGATATGTATACTATATGTGAAAACTGTCTATATATATATATATATATATATTCATACCCCACATATATGCATACACATAGGAGTTGAGATTGACTTTGTACCCTAAAGTTTGAGCTTATATCATCAAGGGCAAGTGTACAGTTTGAGCTTATACCATCAAGGGCAAGTGTACTGCAACTTTGGCTAAAGTAAGGGTATTGTACATACCCCTTAGCCTCATCTTCTACCCATGTGTTATTGTGTTTGTATATATTTGCAGGGATTTGTGAATATGATTTGGGTTTGATGACTATCTTTTGAATCTACGTCATTGGTGAAAAAATCTGGATGTGGTGTGCTTCTGGATGTGGGTTTGGTACTTTTGTGCTGTGATGTCTTGTCTGTTTTCACCACTCAGTCGTTTCCTCTAGTATTTTTTATTTGACTGCTGACAAGACTTTTGTGGCAGTGATGGTGGCAGACGCTACTTCTTGTGGTCAGAAATTAGAGATTTGGGTTTCCGTTTTAGTTTATTTAATTGGGCTGGGCTTTTATGTATCTGTTCCCCCAATGTATTTTAGTTATTTTGCCTTCCTTTGTCTTGGCTTGTAACCTTCTATCGGATTAATTAAATCATTTTTTCATACCAAAAGAAAATATCACGAATTATAATATTTTATTGGATCAATCATCGTTTGGTATCGAAACACGTGAGTTGAACCGCGAACATCTCAATTATAAGTACTGCTAGACAATAGTACTAGCGTTGAGTTTAACTGTAGTGAGAATATTTATCATTATGTTTAATACAATAGTTTGACTAAAAACGTTTTTGGTAAAAATATTTTTGAAATTGATATTTAGTTGAACAACACAAGTGAATAATTTGGAATCTCAAAACATTTTATTTAAAAACGTTTTAAGTCATCTAAAAAGTATTTCCAAACAAGCTTTTCAATATCATATATCAATATATTAGAATATTTTAATTGACCATTCGTAAGAAATACATCCAAAATAGAAGCAGTGAGACATGTGAGATGATGGGTTGATTCAAAAAGAAGTGTACGAAGAAACAGTAGATTTGGCATTTTCTTACTTTATTTTGGATGAATGTTTAATTATGTAAGAGCTAGTTGCGAAATCCACCCCTTTAATTTTGGGTCACTTTTTAAAAGGTACCCAACCTTTTCCCTTCTTTAACAATTCAAACCACTTTTTTTTTTCTTTTTCTTTTCCTACAAATCAAGCCACTTTAGTTCATACCGTTTGAGCCTACTCGTGCAACAAAGTGGGCCCCACACATGCCACGTAAGTAATTATCGAAAGACTGAAACGACTAGAAGTTTATTGTCATGAATTGTTTTTCTTTCTTTTTATTCAACGATGAAAATTTTAATTAAATTTGAATGAAAACGTTTATATCAGAGGGCAAAGTATTAAACAACCACTCCGTCTCAAAATAGCCCTATCTATGAAGGTCACCCCCCTCGAAACAAAAAAGTCAATGGATGTGCTGCCCTATTACAATCCCGGAGAGCAAAAATAATTTTTACGGCCCTCAATTGCTGTCGCAAACACTGTACGTCGACCTTCAAGCATACATAAGAACATGTACGCATTCATTCATCGTATGAATGTCGAGTGAAGGGAGAGACAGAACCAAATGAATTTGCATTTGCTATTCGACCCAATTAATATCCAAATGTTTTAGTTCAGAGATCCACTTTTGTGTATCTTGAGATACATAGGGATTAGATGCTACCACTTTCTTTTCCTCCTCCACATCGGTTGACACCACATAATCTAGTTTTACATCCTTCCCCAGGTTCGGCTGTCGATTAGGGTGCCTCACCTTCAGCGACAGAAGACGGGAAACCTCATGAAGCCCGCCCCACTTCTCCAATGCACGAGCAATGTCGTAGCGCCCTGTCAAATGTCATAGCAGAAACACAAGGGATATGCCATGGTAAAACATCTAACCAAATATGAATATTTCATGCTTCTGTGTTCTGTCCCGTTTCTTACCTGCGCGTTCAAATGACTTTCTACTTGGCATGAATGAAGGGTCCATTCCCCAACTCCTCTGAAACCGGTTAATCTGTATGCAAGGCGGAAATTTATTAATATCGAGGTTATAGCACAGGTTTTCCATCGATAACAAGAAATTTAGCACAATATGATTGATTACCGTGCCTATCACTTGAGGTTTGCTAGAAGTTGCAACATAAAAATCTTACCTCTTCCTGCATATTGTCAAGGCTGTCCCAGTAGCCCTTTGGTTTTCGGTTTTTGTAAGCAAGAGAGAGGTTCATCAATGATGCGATCCTTCTAAAACCGCCCATGCGTCTAATTGCTTTCTCAATATCCACCCTTCCATGTACACGAAGTTGCTTTCTCATGGGCATAAATCCTTCCTGCCCATGCTCTGAGATAAATTTCAGAAGCTCACTTTTCAAAACTTCAATATCCCTTTGCAAGCCTGGTACTCTCGGCCTTTTCCTAGATGAATTTTGAGCATCAGTATCGGAAATCTGGTCAACTGTTGCATTACTTTTTTCATCATCATGGCCAGTGCTACATGAAGCGGTTTCTTCCTCCGTATATATGTTTTCATCAGATGCTTTTGACCAGTGTGCCGCCTCCCCTTTTTCTACGTAATCCCGTATGGTACATAAATTTGAAGGGAGATCTTCATATATAACCTACAATGCCACAGATATGTGTCAATAGACTGTCCTTTTCAAAGCTCAACATGTAATTACAGATTAGAAATGGAATGCAGACTTGATTTCACAAGAGACAGTTAATCATTCCACCAATAACACCAACCACTTCTTCATATGAAACGCTCGTGAAATTAGTTTTCTTTCTAGCCTCATGGCAAGCTATGAGGTATCTACGCCGACAATGTTCTCAAAAGACTAATATTTGAAAGAATTAGGCAACCAGAAGATAAACATTTAGCATACAGTCGATGGCAGTATAGGCATGATAACGTTGAGAAGTACTATTCCAACCTCTTCCATAATAGCTTCGGAAAGAAAAGTGTCTTTGCGCATTTTTGATTCCACAGAGTACTTTAACAGCGTGTGATGACTTCCTAGCTGCTCTAGAACCCATTTACCTCGAAATGAGTCAAAGTCCCCTTCAACCTGTTCAAAACTTATCTCCTCTTCAAGCTGCTCACACAGGTCTAGGACAACCCGTGCGTGAAGTACCATATAAAGTAATCCCTTGCATCCTTCCTGCATATTACCGGAAGGGTAAGTTGACTTTTGTATCATTTATAAGATGATCTCTGCCTTCGCATCACTTACAGTACTTAAAAGACATGTTTTTAGCACCAAAATTTTAAGGATCAGAAAGTGCTTAACATAATCTGATCCCAAAATTAAATACCGACTATTTAGAAAACTTATGATCTTTATGAAAAGACTGCTAGTACCTGCAGAATGCGGACTTTGTTGTTTTCTCTTGATAATATCCTACTGATTGCCAAGTTTGGGACTATCCTGGAATTTGTAA
The DNA here is from genome assembly GCF_041283825.1 of Pyrus communis. Classification (NCBI taxonomy): domain Eukaryota; kingdom Viridiplantae; phylum Streptophyta; class Magnoliopsida; order Rosales; family Rosaceae; genus Pyrus; species Pyrus communis. The sequence goes on from NC_142569.1 coordinate 7,319,449, forward strand.
TTTCACAAGGAAAAAGAATCAGGTAGATGAAAGAATTTTAAGTAAATAAAATAGCGTGCCTTTCTTAGAAACTTGCCTGAGCACGAACTGCTAAAAGAACCATGTACTCAAATGAAAAGTGAATAAGCATACTTACTCAGGAAGACTTTCATAAGCAGTCAAAACATTCCATACTTCACGAACAGGAGCTTTTACTGTTACGCTAGCAACAACACAGCGATGAACGCCTCCATTTTCCTTCAGCCAAAATCATTTTATCATCAGTTGCTAAACGGAATAGTCTCTCTCAAGGACAGAAAGGCTTAGTTGAGAGTGTAGGGTTAATTGGTTACCAATAGACCATCAAATCTCCGAAGATGAACCTCATCCACCAAGAAAGGCTTATCAAGTCTGCACACTTTCCCAAAAACGCCCCAGTTACTGTTCAACTCGGTTGAAGGTGGGATCAATGGACCAGGAATAGAGCCAGGAATATTCTCTTTGAACTCATTAAGTGGATAATCCTTTTCACTCAAAGAACCGTCGATGTTTTTGGGGAGTGAACTAGTAGCAGCCATGGATGCGGTAGGCAAGGAACTTTCTGTCATTGTTATCTTCTGATCCCCTACAAAATTCTTTTCTGATCTGCAAGCCAAGGCCCGAAGATTCACCGGAAGATCTGATCTGATAATTCTCTCCAAGAAAATGGCAGGAAAGTTGAATCTTGGTATTACATTAAGTTCATATGATAAAATTGTTGATGATGACCTGCAATCATCAATGAGAAAATTAGAAAATAAAACGCAACTTCAATAGCTGATACAGCGAAGCAGGCAAAACGCAAGCACATTGTACAACCAGTTAAGATTACAAACCAAGTACTCTATCCTTACCTTGTCCCACATCTAACGGCCCATTTGCCTTCGAACTTTTTGAAGTCTCCATCGACCATGGAAAAGTGGAGCTCACGATTATTATGACTCTGAAAAATGAACAAAAGTTTCAAATTACAAAGTGCAACGAAACGAAAGATGCAAACATAAGAACTTTAAAGCAACTCACTTTGCTTATTAAACAACACCATCAAACCCACATGACCATAAATTGAACCAAATGGTAATCATTTTATCTTGGACAAGGCGATATTCTAAACTATTCTACCAGGAGGGGTTCAAACTCGGGTGCAAGGGAGCCAGTTGGACTAAACTGCATCTCGAAACAAACAACAGCATTAAGAATCCAAAAATTGGGTTCAATTTAGACAAACTCACTAAGTTAGAAAATTCTTGAAGGTCCAAAACAACCCGAGCTTCGATATGCCAATACAGCGCCCTCTGCAAGCCTCTCTGCTCCAACCAAATACGCCCCGGATGCGGACATGGAATTCTCCAACTGATATCAAACATTAAGCAAAAGGTCACTCATAAACTTAATAAAAATCAAATCTTTAAAACAAATTTTATATTCGAAAAACTGAAGGCGTTAGTACCTGGAAACAAGATTGGGGATGAAGTCAGCGAGACGCTCGTAATCAGTAAGAGCATTCCAGACCGAATCGATATCGGCATTGACCAAAATATCGGCCTTGATTCGGCGCTCCCTCCACGAAATCAACTCCACTTCGCACTGCACCTTCCTCTCTCCTCCTCCTCCTTCCTCCCCCGCCTCTTCCGCGTTTCTGGGTTTCTTGTAAACTGTGCTGCTGCCATTCCTGGTGCCGCCGTTCGTGAATTGGTGGTACTGATTCCATCTGGGTCCGTCTGCTAGGGACGAAAATACCACGCACAAATTGTTGTTCGTGTTGGTGGTGGTTGTGGTGGTGTGGGGAGTGTGGCATATTCTGTAAATTGGGGCGTGTTTGATGGGTCTTTTGGGAGGGTGGAGTGGGGAGAGAGCTCCATGGTTAGGGTTTGAAGCTTTGCAGGCGATCATGGAGGTTGTGAGAGGGAGTGAGAAAGCAGAGAGTGAGATGGATAGCGAGAGAGTGGAAGTGTATTTTTGGATTTTCGACCGTTAATTGGTAACCACCAGTTTTTGGGTGGTGTCGTTTTCTGTGGACTTGAAATTGTGTGGTGGGAAATACGACTTGGCACTTTTGGCGGGTTGGGCTTGTAGCGCCAAACAAAAACCCAAACCTTTGACCCATTTGGTTTATTTATTTTATTTTAAAAATAATGAAAAATAAATAAACTTTTTTTTGGGCGAAAAACAGTCTTAGTTTGTTTATAAAATTAGCTAAGATGTCATCAACAAAATTAGCATCCTGAAATACTCTTCAACAGAATTTTCTTTATTGGGTCGTCCATTTAGTATGAAAGTTCAATTTTTAAGGCCAAAGCTTCAACAATGAGCACCTTGACAAGCACAAGAGGTTTAGATGTTTTTAGTAGGTAGTTTGTGTTAGGGCGATATGTTGCTACACTTTAAGCCTTTAACAGTTGCGTTGTTGTTACGCTTTAACGGTTACTTTTGTCGTTGTTGAAATAGAAAGAAAGACGAATTCTTGACAAATGACAGTAACGACAAGTCTCGTTAACCTTACGTTTTGGATTATTCGAGCTCTTTTCAGTGTACTTCCTCACTCTGAAACAGATATGAATGCTGCACATCATAAATGTGATCCATGGCACCTTATAAATGTGATTAAGCGTATACGCAAACGCATTTCTACATTGAATATGAAAAATAGTTAAACAATGTAATAAATGTATGACAAACAATTAAGTGTGTAATATGACATTTTCTCAACACTTAAGTGTGTGTTTATGATTTTTAAAAATTGGGTGTGAACTATTGTATTTTAGTAGATAGTTTATTTGTTCTAATCCGTTGTTATTACGCTATAACGGTCATTCTTCTCGTTAAAGAACGGAGAAAGAAATCAAAATCTTGACAAGTGACAATAACGACAAGTTTTGTTTCACATTAAGTTTTGGATTATTCGCGCTCTTTTATTGTATTCTCATGCTTCATAATATAAATAAGTTGCACTTATTGTAAATGCAATCTAGCACAAAATTTATATACCCTTACGCACTCAATTTCAAAAGTAGTTAGACGACATAACAAGCATTTCACAAACACTTAATTTTGAAAACAAAAAAGGAAAATATCTATATTTGGATTTGTATGCATATCAGTAAACAAATACATGCATGGTGTTCCAAAATAAAAAATAAAAAAATAAATACATGCATAGCATATTTGAATGTCCAATTCCGTTGGACACAATTTTCATCCCTAAACTTGTCTTTTTTAAGGTTGTAAATTTCATTGGAAAAATAAGGAAGAAATACTTTAATGCTTTTATTATTTTATATAAAAATGACAATGGTTTGGTGAAGATGAATTTCTATGAATTAATTGTCTTTGAAATTCTATTTATGTTTGAGGTTTAAAAGAAAGACAGAACTGTTTAAGATAATGACAAGAATTAGATATGATCTGTTGTAGTTTAAGAAAAATAGTGGAGTACAAACTTAGTGAGTAGTTTATGTAATATTATATGTTTATGTTACGTTGTCACAACTGCTCTTGTCGTTGTAAAAAGAAAAAAACAATATTTAACTTCACATTTACGACAAGTCTTGTTCACATTAAGTTTAAGATTTTTCGCGCCCTTTCAGTGTATTCCTACACTTCGAAACAAACACAAACAGTGCGCATCATGAGTACGATCTAATGCATAACATAAATGTCATTCTACACCGAATCTTAAAAGTAATTAGACTACTAAACTAAGAAACAAGTGTTTTGCAAACACCTAATCGTGGGATGTGATTTGAAAACTAAAAAGGATAGTATCTGTAATTGGATTTGTATCCAGATCAGTAAACAACCACCGGCATAGCATATTTGAAAGTCCAATTCCATTGGACAAATCTTCATCCCTAAACTTGTCCTTGTTAGTTTCCAAAATAATAATAATAATAATAATAATAATCCTTGTTATGTCCTTCAAAGGTTACAACAACTTAAATTTTCAATTGGAAAAACAAGGAAAAATAGTTTAATGATTTTCTATAAAAATTAAATCACAATGGTTTGGTGAAGTTAAATTTTAATACATTAAATCACAATGGTTTGGTGAAGTTGATTTTAATAAATCAAATTGTCTTTGAATTCTACCTATGTTTTAGGTTTAAGAGAAAGACACAAATGTTTAATATAAATGACACGAATTGGGTACATATCAATTGTAACTAGTTTTTGTTACTAAGATGTGATTTTTGTTACGCTATAACGGTCACTCTTATCGTTATTAAAAGGAAAAAGAAGACAAACTCCAAGTAATTAACAATAACGACAAGTCTCGTTAACTTTAGATTTTGAATTATTCGCGCTCTTTTAGTATGCTCCCGCACTACAAAATATATAAGTGACACACATCATAAAATACGACTTACAACATAATTTAGATGCACTTCAACACCGAATCTCCAAAGTAGTTTAAAAGGAAAAAGAAGACAAACTCTCAACAATTGACAATAACGACAAGTCGCGTCAACTGTAAGTTTTGAATTATTCGTGCTTTTTCAGTGTATTCCCGTGCTCCAAAACAGATATAAGCGGCACACATCATAAATACGACTCACCACGTAACGTAAACCCACTTCAACACCGAATCTCCAAAGTAGTTTAAACAACAAAGCAAGTCTCTCACAAACACTTAATTGTGTTGAATAAAAATAAAATCTATAATTGGATTTGTACCCAAATCAAGTAAAGAAGCACCTGCCTAATATAATTTGCAAGTCCAATTCCATTGTACACAGATGTTCATCCCTAAACCTTGTTTCTCTTTTGGTTCAATATCCCTATTTAATCTTGTTTTTAGCTCCTCAAATAAGCACTACCAAATCCGAGTTACCAAACTTACGCTAAAGATTTCACGAAAAATACAGTAAACAAAAGCTGAGCAGAAAAGAAAAAGTACGAAAGAGAAAGCTGCAGACGAAGGAAGAAAAAGAAAGTTTTGGAAACAAGAAAACAGCCACTCCGTTCAAAAGAAACCAGCTAGCGAATTGATCATGAAAATGGAATAGAGAGAGAGTGAATGACATCCCTATCTCTCTCCTCTCTCTCTGTCTCTCTCTCTGTCTCTGTCTCTCTCTAAAAGCTATTACATAACACAGAAGAGGGTTGAGTTGTGGAGGTGTAATGGAGGGGAAGGAGAAAAGCAGAGAGGGATGATGAGGGAAGGGGAGAGAAAAAGGGAAGAATATGGGCAGTGAGAGAAAGTTCTGAAGAGTCTCTGGATCCGCCACGTGGCGAGTTTTGAGTGGTGTTGAGCTTTCAACTAAATCAAATGGCAACAACATCACCAAACCAAAACCAAAAAACAAGAACAAGATGGGAAGAGGAGAGAGAAAGTACCCGCATTACTTTCTCTCTCTTTCTATCTCCAACTCTCTCTATCTCTCTATCTCTCTCCTGCCATGTCAGAGTGTAACCCCGTCCCCATGACACCGGCGAATCCGTATTTGTATGCTTTCTCTCTCTAGAAAAAAAAATTTGAGAAGGAAAATAAATAAGATTGGAAAAACCAAAAACTCTCTCTTTCCTCTCACCCTATTTATTTTCCTTTCTCCCTTTCGCTTTCTCTCTCCTTCTCGTATCTCCCACAGCCTTGCCTTCCATGCCCTAAACCTCCCCCCACCTCCCCAGCTCTTCCTTCCAATCCAGCTGCCTCATACTGCTGCTCTGTTTCTTGGGTTTTTGATCCATTACTTGATTGGTAAGCTTCTTAATTCATCTTGGCAGTCTTTATTTCTCTGTTTTTGTGCTCATTTCTTGGTTGGTTGTATCTGGGTTTTTTGAATTCGTGTGAGTAGGAACTTGCCCGTGTGTGTTTTGGTGCTGGTTTTGATGTGGGTTTTGTTTGATTGATGAAAGATTGTGTTTTTTGAGGTTTGATTGTGGTGGAAAATGGTGGGGTGTTCTTGTTTAGTGGAATCTTGGTTTTTGTAGAATCTAGATTGTGTAATAAGTTATTAATAGGTGTTGAAATGGGGTTTGTGTTTAGCTGCAGCTGAATGTGTTTGCATGTTTAAGTTTTTGTTGATTTGATTGTTAATTTTATCGTAGTTTGCGTTTGGCATTTGAAAGTGGTAGCTTGGAAAAGATGGTTGAATTGCTCGATTGTCGGTTGTATAGTGTGTTGTTTTTGCAGTAATGTTGCAGTATATATGCTAGTTTCTTCGACGTGTTTAGATTATCTTGTTATCCCATGCTGCTACAAAGTTGACGTTCGGCAATGTACCTTATAAATGTTAATCCAATATCATACTGAAGTGAATTATGCTTTTGTAGCAGGTGCTAAGGTTGAGTTGTTTGGGAGCTGTCACTGTGGCCCGTGGTAGCCGATAAAGAATTCATTTTTAAGAATTTAAATTTTCTTATCCCTGCTGAATCTAACAATTACTCTGGTAAGTCTCCTGTATCCATTATCCTTGACAGAGCTTCTGTAGTTTTTATATACCATACCTTTTCTCCTTATGTTAACATTTTTTGTTTGCGTTTGCGCTAGTCTTATGCTTTTTTGCTTCAAACACTTTATTAAATTAGAGTTGTGTGCCAGTGTTTTTCTAGAAGCTGCAGTGCCTAAGTATGCATGTAGAAGCTCTGATGTGCTGACTAATCCATTATTCCTGACGTGCTTGCTGTCACTGTTGACTATGTTTGTAAGACCCAGGTCTAAAGATGAAGGAAGACAGTTCGTCACCTAGTAAAATGATAAACAGAAATTGGGTCTTGAAACGAAAACGTAGAAAGCTTCCTCATGGACCTGATCAGTCTAATGGCAAAGAAGACACTTCAGTGGCCTCAGAATCTCCAGGGAAGACTTCTTCTTCAGATAAGCGCAAGCTGAAAAATGAATTAATTTCTGAGCGGTTTCAATCCAAGAAGAAGGGAAATGACGGGGTTAGTTTTTGCATAATTGATTAATTACTGAACCGATTTCTTTAACCTGAAAGCAAATCTTCATTGGAATAACTTTATCATTGGGTGGAATTTGTTTTCCATTTTGTTCATTTTATATTACTCTTCATACAAAAGTTATTCTGCAGCCTACTCAACTTCTTTGTGATTTGAAACGCTATACTTCTTTACACACACAAAGCTTTGAAATGGAATAATAGCTCAACAATTTCAATATCGAGTTTGTTCAATTGAAATCTAGAGATTGGTATATACAGTTAAATTGATTCCTGGGTACATGGTATGTGGACGATCATCATAGGAGGCTTGATCGACTGAAGAGTCAAAGTTAATTTCTGACTGAAACGGTTATTTTAGAATATGCAACTGAGAAGTTCAGTTTAGTTGCTGAACTGTGAGTTCCTGGTCTGCCGAAGGGTTAGATAAACATAAAGAATGGGCTCATATTTTTTGGGTTTTGTATTCCTTTTGAGTTTGTTGGCACAACATATTGTCCCAGATACAGTAACAGCATTTATACTGCAGTTATTGCGTCTGCATGGAACATAATATTGTGCACATTAGCAGTCCGATGTTTGCATTCGGGCAATGAGTAGCTACTTATGTTTTATGCCTATTTTGTAGTATTAGTTTCTCTTAAGTTCTCTCTGACTTCATGCAAATTTTTGTCTAATCTAATTCTCTCTCATCCAGTATTTCTATGAGTGCGTGGTCTGTGACCTTGGCGGTAACTTGTTATGTTGTGATAGCTGTCCCCGAACCTATCATCTCCAGTGTCTTAATCCACCTCTTAAGGTAGATATATATTGAGATTGTACTACGATAGCTTGTTTTGCGTGATCAATTTTCTTTTTAGCTGTACTAATGTGCAATTATTGTTTTTCCCTTTATTGTAAAATCTTTAATTGTTGAATTCATCACGTGAAGCGCATTCCGAATGGGAGGTGGCAATGTCCAACTTGCTGTCAGAAAAGAGATCAGAAAAGTAATCTGCTTGAACCCAGAAACTTTTTGACAGAGACCATCTCAAAACGAGCAAGAACAAAACTTGTCACTACTAAGTCCAAAACTGGAATGAAGTCATCTGACAGGGAGAAAGTATCACAGATTTTTGGAAACTCTATTGTTGCAAAGAAAAGATCTTCAAGCAAAGGAAAAGCTGTTTTAACCCATCGAGTCAAATCCTTAGAGAAGAACTCCCAGATGGATATATGTAGCACCAAGCCGACTCATTCAACAGTTGGTGGTTCTGCAGACGGTATTTCATCATGTGTGAATGTTGATGATGAAAAACGATCCAGCATTGTCCCAGAAGAGGATTCCACAGACAGAAAGTTGAGCTCTCCTGCTAAAGAAGTTGCATCTCATTCTAAAGTTACATTGTCAGAGATGAATGATGGAGCTCCTGAGGCATCTGCCTCTCCTGATGTGAAGCCGGATCCATCTTGTACTGATGGATCTCCACATAAGACCATTGTTCTTGCGATCAGTGCTACCACTGACAAGGCTAAAAAAAGAAAACACAAAGGAAATAATCATAAGAGTAAAAAGAAGCCCAGGACTGATAAGGGAAAGTCTGTTGGTATTTCCAAACAATCTGGATCTAAAGCAAATACTACAAAACCGAGGATTGATAAAGCACCTCGTAAGCATAAATCTATCAACCATGGGGTTTCTGCTATTTTGTCAAGAGAAGAAATTGGAACCAAGAAGTCAGATGTCCAAAGCAAAGACGAGGTATCATTAAATTTTCTGATTTTTATATTGGACACATGTTTATATGTAGGAATTGTCAGTAGGCTTTTGATTACTTCTTAATAGTTTTCTGAATCATGCTGGTTTTTTATACTGTTATTTCTATCAAGTAATTTCATGTTCTTGATGTCGATAAACTGTTGCTATTGGGATAAGTCCTTTGTTTTGTTATGTTTAGTTATACGTAGTAATATCATTAATTTGTTTTAGGAGCTTCCTGAGGGAGCAAAAGACTCATCACATAATGCAGATAAAGCTGGAAGTCATGTAGTTGAAACAACAATTTGTAGAGATAGTTTTACTGCTCAACCTCTGCAGGTAAATGAGTTTTCTAGAATGTCAGAATGTTTTTATCACTGGATATATGGAAAATATGCTCTCTTGTTTTGGTTACTTGATGTCGCCATACAGATTAATTTGTTTCCTGTATGCCCATGTCACAGGTTGATCGGGTTTTGGGATGTCGAGTTCAGGGTGATAATGCTCAATCTTCTCGTCATTTATGTGTGACAGCTGCCCCTGACCTGTGTCCTGCTGATTTGCAAGTTTCTGAGACTCAAAACAGACTATCAGATGGAAATTCTGCTTTTGATAATGACATGGATGTCGGAGCTGCAGACAATGTTGTCAATGGTGCTGATGGGGATGAAAGCATGAAGGTTGAAAATCTCACTGAGGTTTGTGAAAATGTTGTCAGTGGTGCTGATGGGGATGAAAGCACAAAGGATGATGTTAGAGTGGACAAATTACATGTGTACAGAAGATCTGTGAACAAAGAAGGTAAAAAAGCTAATTCCATGGATTTGTCGAGGACGGGTGCTAAGGATTCGAGTCCTGCTAACATAATTTGTAAAGATCAAGATGAATCTGCTGTAACTGCAGATGATTCAGGAAAAAACCCTGAAAAAACAGCGACTATGGAGAATATCGAAGTTATTTTGAAAAGTCATGATAATGATGAGGTTCCTGAAATTGAAATGCATGCATCTCCTGACACCCAAGATAAAAAAGATGTAGATACAGAAACTGGAATCGGTAGCAGCCCTCAAACCAAAATTGAGGAGCCTTCACTAGCTGAGCCTGCAGGTGGTAGTGATGGGACAGTATTGTATGAATTTTTAGTTAAGTGGGTGGGTAGTTCTCATATTCATAATAGTTGGATTTCTGAATCTGAGCTAAAATCCTTGGCCAAGAGAAAATTAGAAAATTACAAGGCTAAGTATGGAACTGCTGTTATAAATATATGTGAGGAACGGTGGAAGCAACCACAGCGGGTGATTGGTCTCCGAGGTGTTGAAAATGGTTCAGGTGAAGCTTTCATAAAGTGGAATGGTCTCCCTTACGATGAATGTACTTGGGAAAGACTGGATGAGCCTGTCATTAAAAATTCCCAGAATCTGATTGATGAATTTTATCAGTTTGAACGCCAAACACTGGAAAACAATGCTTCTAAGGATGATTCATCAAAGGGGAAGGTTAGTTGTCAGCAAAGTGAAATAGTTACTCTGACAGAGCAGCCTAAGGAACTGAAGGGTATATTGTTTCCTCATCAGCTTGAAGCTCTGAATTGGTTGCGGAAATGCTGGCATAAATCCAAGAATGTAATACTAGCCGATGAGATGGGGCTTGGTAAAACTGTGTCCGCTTGTGCTTTTATTTCATCATTATACGTCGAGTTCAAAGCCACTCTCCCTTGTTTAGTCTTGGTTCCACTTTCCACAATGCGTAATTGGCTTGCTGAGTTTGCATTATGGGCACCTGAATTGAATGTTGTGGAATATCATGGGTGTGCTAAAGCACGAACCATAATACGCCAGCATGAATGGCATGCTAGTGATCCAAATTCATTGATTAAGAAAACATCTGCGTATAAATTTAATGTTCTTTTAACCACATATGAAATGGTTCTTGCTGATTCCTCACATCTCCGCGGGGTTCCTTGGGAAGTTCTCATAGTTGATGAGGGTCATCGTTTGAAAAATTCAGGAAGTAAGCTTTTCAGCTTGCTTAACTCCTTGTCTTTCCAACATCGCGTGCTGTTGACTGGTACCCCTCTTCAGAACAACATCGGTGAAATGTATAACTTGCTTAACTTCTTGCAGCCGGCATCATTCCCTTCCCTATCCGCATTTGAGGAAAGGTTTAATGATCTTACAACTGCAGAAAAAGTGGATGAATTGAAAAAACTTGTTGCTCCACATATGCTTCGGAGGCTTAAAAAGGACGCTATGCAAAATATCCCCCCCAAGACTGAACGGATGGTTCCTGTTGAGCTGTCCTCTATCCAAGCTGAATATTACCGTGCAATGCTGACAAAGAATTATCAGATATTGCGGAATATTGGGAAAGGGGTGGCACAGCAGTCGATGCTGAACATCGTAATGCAGTTAAGGAAAGTCTGCAATCATCCGTATCTCATACCAGGCACTGAACCCGACTCTGGGTCTGCTGAGTTCCTTCATGAAATGCGAATTAAAGCTTCAGCCAAGTTGACTCTGTTGCATTCTATGCTTAAGATTTTGCACAAAGAGGGTCACAGAGTCCTCATCTTTTCACAGATGACCAAGCTGCTTGATATCCTTGAGGATTATTTGGCCATAGAATTTGGACCTAAAACATATGAGAGAGTAGATGGCTCTGTTTCAGTGACTGAGCGTCAATCTGCAATTGCGCGTTTTAACCAAGATCAAAGCCGATTCGTCTTTTTGTTATCAACACGCTCTTGCGGCCTTGGTATCAATTTGGCAACAGCAGACACTGTCATTATCTATGATTCTGATTTCAACCCGCACGCTGATATTCAAGCTATGAATCGAGCACATCGAATTGGACAGTCAAAACGACTTTTGGTGTATAGGCTTGTTGTTCGTGCTAGTGTTGAAGAGCGCATCTTGCAGCTTGCAAAGAAGAAACTTATGCTTGATCAGCTTTTTGTGAACAAGTCGGGATCCCAAAAAGAAGTGGAGGATATTATAAAATGGGGAACTGAGGAGCTTTTTAATGATTCTCCAAGCACTGATGGAAAAGATACCGATGAGAATAACAGTAACAAAGATGAGGCAGTGGCAGATGTTGAGCATAAGCATAGGAAGCGGACTGGTGGCTTAGGGGATGTGTATACAGATAAATGTACCGATAGCAGCAACAAGATTGTATGGGATGAAAGTGCAATTTCAAAGTTACTTGACCGTTCAGACCTTCAGTCTGGTTCAAGTGATATTGCTGAAGGAGAAATGGAAAATGATATGCTTGGCTCAGTAAAGGTAAACTACATGTTGAATTTATCTAATGCATTTATTAAGCTTTTTTTCGATTAGAAGTTCATTGTTTTCATTTTTGTTGCATGCATATTGGTCTTGTTATCCTACTTTATGCTGTTTTTATCTTTCTTGAAAATTACCATAAAGACTGATAGTCAGCAGATTTGGAAATTTGATTTTCGTCTGCGTTGTTTATCTCATAAAGTTTCTAACTTATATTTTAACCAGGCCACCGAATGGAATGAGGAGCCTGCTGAAGAGCAGGGAGTTGAATCATCTTCAGGTGCAAGTGATGATACTGGGGTGCCAAATACTGAAAGGACAGAGGATAGCGTGGTTACGGAAGAAAATGAATGGGACAGACTTTTGCGTCTTAGGTAACAAATTCTTCTGTAACCCATGTTCACTGTTCCATGTGTTATCACAGCGTAATCTGCTAATTGATATTCTGCATCCAAACTTTAATGTTTCTGATGAGGTTTCCTGTGTACCAAGTGCTTTCCATCTCCCATTTTCTTGATTTATTAAGGACTTACTTGCATTTTGTTGGATTTATAGATGGGAGAAATATCAAAGTGAGGAAGAAGCAGCTCTTGGTCGTGGGAAGCGCCTGCGGAAAGCTGTTTCTTACAGGGAAGCATATGCTGCACACCCAACTGAAACATTGAGTGAGGTACTCAGAGTTAGATATATGCTTGATTGAAGCATGTTGCTTCTTCTACTCTACCTTTCTTTTGTATCTGCACTTTCACATTGCTGCTGAAAATGTCGCTAAGAAAAAACTTTCGTTTTGTTTTTTCAACAGTAGATGCACTTGGACCATCTGGGAAAATTATTTACTGCATAGTTACTTTGGGTTAAGTAGTTTCTTATTTGCAATGGTCTAATTGGTTGCATGTAAGCAGGGTGCTGACGAGGAGCATGAGCCCGAACCAGAGCCAGAGAGGGAGTACACACCTGCTGGACGAGCTTTAAAGGACAAGTTGTAAGTTCAGATCTCCTTCTAGTAGTTCCAAGTAGTTCTACCATAATTGCTTTAGTTCAGCAGCTTTGCAGTGTACCTAGTTGTGTTCTGTAAAAGGGATATACATGTGTAACTTTCACACTTTCACATTTTCGAAAGATGCACTATTCATTTGAGTCAAGCATCCTTTGCTACGTGGGTCAGGCTTTGATAGTTTAAATGATTTTAGAACTGGAGCCTTAATATATGGATTATCAAATCTGAAAATCTCTATGAACTATTTGGTGGATTGCGGATCTCGTTAATTACTTTTATTTTTACTCAACAGTGCTAAGCTCCGAGCTAGACAAAAAGAGCGGCTTGCTCAGAGGAATGCAGTTGAAGAACCTCAACCTAGTGAGGGACCGCCTGAGTCACTTCCTCAGGGTCCCACCAACACTTCCAAAGATGGGGATCAAGCAACTGAATTAGTTCAGTTTTTCAGAGAGAGACCTTCAGTAATTGACTTGGAGGACGATAAGTTAGATGCTCCAAGGGCCAAGACTGATTCTCCCTCACGATTGGGCCGGCTATCGAAGCATAAAAACAGTCACCTTGATCTTTCTGGTAATTCTCTTGACTACATGTCACCTGACATGTTCCTTCCCAGTCACCAGGTTCCGGGAACAAGCTTACTGCCCTCAAATAATTTATTACCTGTTCTGGGACTCTGTGCTCCCAATGCTAGTCAAATAGGATCATCAAATAAGAAATTCTCAAGGTCAAACGGCAGACAAAAAGGAGGTCGGCCAGAGTTTCCATTTAGTTTGGCTCCTCGGTCTGGGACTTTGAATGAGACAGAAGTAAATGGTGATGACACGAAACTATCAGATGCACCAGCTGAAGTATTACATCTCAAGAATAAGTTGAATAGCATCCCAAATGGTGGTTTCCCATTTAGGCCGGTACATATTCTCTCTCTCTCTCTCTCTCTCTCTCTCTCTCTCTCTCTCTCTATGTCTCTCTATCTGTGCGTGTGTGAGAAAATTTGTTGATGCATGACCACAATGCTTGGTCTGTTTGCAGTATCCTCCGACTTTTCAAGGAAATAGTCATGATCGTCCAGAAAGTTCCAGTGCTTCCTTTTCTGATTTCCAAGAAAAGATGGCATTGCCTAACTTACCATTCGATGCGAAATTGCTACCAAGATTCCCACTTGGAGCAAAGAGCATGCTGAGTCCACATCTGGACTTCTTACCTAACCTATCATTAGGTAGCAGACTTGAATCTGCTGGTGGATCCTTGCAAGAACTTCCAACAATGTCATTGTTTCCAAATTTACAGTTGCCACCAGATGCACCCAGATATAATCAGCAAGACAGAGATGTGCCTCCCTCATTGGGTTTGGGGCACATGCCAACTAATTTTCCGTCTTTACCTGATAACCACCGGAAGGTGCTTGAAAACATAATGATGAGGACCGGTCCTGGATCGAGCAACTTATTTAAAAAGAAATTTAAAGCAGATATCTGGACGGAAGATGAACTTGATTATCTATGGATTGGTGTTCGTAGGCATGGAAGGGGCAATTGGGATGCAATGCTGAGAGACCCAAGGTTGAAGTTCTCAAAGTTTAAAACTTCAGAAGATTTGTCAGCTAGGTGGGAGGAGGAACAACTCAAGATTTTAGACGGGTCAGCTTTTGCAGTGTCTAAGTCAACCAAAAGGGCTGCCAAATCCTCACAGTTTCCAAGCATATCTGATGGAATGATGGCACGGGCACTGCATGGTAGTAGACTTGTTACACCACCAAAGTTTCAATCCCATTTGACAGATATAAAGCTGGGTTTTACTGATCTTTCATCTGGCTTTCCACATTTTGAATCATCAGATAGACTCGGTTTGCAAAATGAGCAATATCCCCCTATTCCATCTTGGTTTCATGATAAATTCAGGACTAATTTTTCCGGAGATTCCGCTGCTGTAGCTTCTGACAGAGCAGGGACGTCTTCCAGTGTTCCTGCTGAGCAGCCATTTGTTGTCACTTCTTTTGGTACCAGTTGCTTGGGTTCGTTTGGAGGCTTGAATTCCTCAAGCAGCTATGATGTGCAGAAGAATGAAGATGAACAGGGTGGCCATAGGTACGGGAAGTTGCCTTGTCTGCTTGATAGATCACTGGATGCCCTACGTGATATGAATAATAATTTGGCAAGAGGTGAACCCTCCAGTTCAGGATTGCTGCCTAATCTCAAGAGAGGAATCTTAAAGGGAGATGATGTTGCTGGAAGTAGTTCTTCAAAGGACACGCTACCCCATTGGCTACGGGAAGCTGTAAGTGCTCCTGCTAAACCCCCAGTACCTGACCTGCCACCCACAGTGTCGGCAATAGCTCAATCCGTCCGGTTGTTATATGGGGAGGATAAGCGAACTATTCCTCCATTTGTGATTCCCGGCCCACCTCCTTCGCTACCAAAGGATCCAAGACGGAGTCTAAAGAAGAAAAGAAAGCTGAAATCACATCTATTCAGGCGGGTTCAACTAGATGCTGGAAGCAGCCAGGACTTTCAGAGCAGGCACTTTGGTGACAATGCTTCAAGCTCCATTCCTATGGCCCCATCATTTCCATTTCTTTCACAAGCAATGGCTGCAACTTCAGGCTTTTCACGGATTGAATCCGACCTCAGTGAGCCTCTGCGTTTAAATGTGGTAAACCCATCATCTGCAGCGCCACATCTGAATCAGCACAAGAAAACAACCATGGGATTGTCGCCTTCCCCTGAAGTGCTTCAATTGGTAGCATCCTGTGTTGCTCCAGGTTCACACCTGTCAGCAGCTTCCGGCATGACAAGCTCAAGCGTCCGTGACACAAAACCCTCATTGCCGAACTCTGTTGACCAAGTGGAACTCTTGGGCTCTCAAACTGCCACTGCAGTGGTAAGAACGGAGGCTAAGCAGGGCTCGCCTGTTAGAACGTGTGATACTCAAAGTGCGGATTCTAGCAAGACAGAGTCAGATCCCTCCAGGACAGAACAACCCGATGTAGAGGAAATTTCTTCTGAGGGCACTGTCTCGGATCATCCCATGAGTGATAGAGAATCTTAGCTGTAATATGCGGAGCGAAGATTGGAACATAAATATTCTTTCGTGCTATTCAAGGCTCCGTCGTGCTTAAAATTTTGTAGGTCTCTTGTAGTGCACGATAAACTAGCCGGATATAGGGTTGTTTTAGGATAATTGTGTAAAGCTCATGTAAGAGAATGAAAGTATAGTGTTGTTGCCTTCTTTTGCAATGTGTGTATCCATGGAGCTTTCTTCCTCCTTGTGGTCTCATCAATGAGGTCTGATTACTGAAAAAAATGGCTGGTTTTGGACTTTGAAATCTCTGGTGACCGTTCCATTTGGCGGTCTTGTGAACTGTTGATTTGTTTATAGTTGAATGAGAGGAGTTGCTGCTTTGTGCAACCAAATCTCCACTGCTTTTGTGTATATTTTGTTTTGTTTGGTTAAGTGATAAAGGTTCATCAGAAGAAGTTCGATATAACTATACTATTTTTATTGTCTTGTACACTTTTTTATTTCTGGTCATTCAATGGAATAAACTAAACGAAAACAATGAATAAGATTACACAAGCGCGTGTGTGAAGAAAAAAACGATGCGTGGTTATTATTTTTCTTCTTTTATCATGACCGATTGTGGAAAGAAAAGTGATTTCCGTAACTTCCTTTTTGAACAATTTGCACTCATCCATCTAATTTTTTATCTGTTAGTTCTTTTCTGATTTCCAAAACTTCTATGGTGGTAGGGCTCCCCCCATCTACTGACTGGTGAGAAAGCAAAAGTAGTCACAAATTTTGTCATTTGTTTTGCTTGGGAGTCAAAATTTTCATGTGAACCTAGCAATGGTACGATGATATAAATTTAATTTGGAATTTTGCTATCTTTTGTCCTTGCAAATCTTATTTTCTGAACTGACTCGACATCAGCAAAACATCACAAAAACAAAAAAAAAAAAAAAAAAAAAAAAAAATCACAAATCAAAGAAAATAAAGAACGAATATAAAAAGAAGAAAAAATAAGAAGGTGAAAATTGATCATCAAACTATTATCTACTAGTCAGCACAATAATTAACTATTGGTACAAAAATGTATAAGCTTAGCTAGCTACCCCATCATCATCAACTACCCCTCTCTCTCTCTCTCTCTCTAGAAATCTCAGATGCCAGCCTCTTCCAATATACAAAATACCCATTACATCCAAGTCAAAGATTACAAGCTCAAGCTCAATATATATATATATATATATATATATAATTCTAGTGAGGAGTGGTGGTGATTAGCCTTGGAGTAGAAGCTGAGTTTCCTGAGGGGTTGGCCACAAACCTGGAGGAAAATGCACAGAACTTGAAGTAATCTTGGTCATCCAACAAGTTCCCACATCCACTGGCATCAAAGTTGAGAGAATAGCTCAGTGGATCATAGTGGCACTGCAGTGAACGTTGCCTACTAGCTGCAGCCCTTACCCTTCTCCTATGTTTCCTTAGCTTCCCCACCAGTTTGCTTAGACAAGTGCAGTGGGATGATGAAACATTGATACACCAACTGGCGGCTGCAGCGGCGGCAGCGGCGGTGGCTGTGGTGGTGCCACCTTCTCGGCCATCGGTCTTGGTGGGGCAAGTGGTTTTGGGCCAAGAAATAAGCCACATTGTGAAAATATGGAACTTCTCTAGTTTTTTTGAGAAATTTGGAGTTAGCGAGTTGAAAATGATTACAGCGAATGATGTGGTGATGGAAGTGAGTTTGGATGCGTGTATATATGGAGGGGTGAGAGGGAGGTGTTATCTCACTTTTAAAAGTAAAAAAAAAAAAAAAAAAAAAAAAAAAAGATAAATTAAAAAAAAAGTTGCATGCAAAGCCAAATTTTTGAATGGTTTTGTGGTACTTTTCAATGTATAAAAAATGTATCATCCACATCACAGAAAGCCAATGTGAACCTTTTTAATTTGGTTTCGATGACCAAATGCGGAGGTTCCTAAATTCTAAATCTCGGTTCATTTTTACTGTTTTATGCGTGTTAGAGGATAATAATTTTATAGTTTGATGACCAAACTGTATGAGTAATTTTATTGGTTTAATCATTTATCATTCTCATTAAAATAAAAAATAAAATAAAAAGGTTTGGTTTCAGACATTATTTCCCGAGCACATCTAAATCACAATTAAATTATTAAAGTTAATATTTCATTTTGGGTATAAAATGAAAGTTCATGGGTGGTTGGTGCGAATTTCATTTAACAAATACACTTTAATTGAAAGAGTTTGAAATTTAAAGTATATCGTATAAGTATGTCATAACATTTGTAAAAAATATGTGAAATGTTTAATTTAATGAACTCGACCTACAAGTGAACTCAACAATTCAATGACTACAACGTGTTCATATGCTTTGTAGAGAATCTGTGTTTGTTATATCTGAATGTGATTATGAGATTAGGGAGAAACTACTGTCCTTAAGTTGAGCGTAAAAGCAAGGTTAACTTATGTGGATCACTAACCACCATGATTAAGAGAAAAATGATTAAAGCAAGTGTAGGAAGTGACGCAGTGAGGCAGTGGCATCCCAATCCAGTCTTTGTCAGAGGGCAGAGAAATAATTTGACTGAAAGGACACAAGTGGCCAGCCTCGGTTGGTATAATATTCTTTGCATAGGTCCCACCTATCAAACCAAACTGTCAACGATCAAAGATCTGAATCTGTAATTTTATAATGTTAGCAAACAAAAATAAGTTAATTATTAGAATTATTTGAGAACTATCTTTATATTAATTTCTATTTTTTTTTTATATTAATTCTTCAACTCATTCAATTTGATGGGCGAAAATTAAGATAAATGTGTGGAAGATAAATAAAAATGTATAGATAGCACCACTTAATGTTTTACATGCTCTTGATAGTAAATGACTAAATGATAATTACAATCCCGTAGGAGAGAGAGCTAGAAAGAAGATAGTTACTGAGCTCGCAAAAGACTTGCATTCACCATTACATATAAATTTCAGTAAGTGTTGTATACTATTCTAAAAATCCTCGCCTGGGCGGCGCTAGGCAGTTAGTCATCTCCCTGATTAATGTCTAAACGTTTGAAAATTAAGAAAGAACACCTAGATCTGCTGAGGTGCCCGCCTAGACTGCCTAGGCACTCACCTAGCCAGCTCAAACCAGCCTAGATTGCGACTCACTTAGACAGAAAATAGATAACTTTCATTTTGCATTTTTTTTTAATAAATTGTAAGAGATTTGTTGAATACTTAAATGAGCACACATTATATGCGTATTCCTCATGTTTTTATTGTGTTCTAATACTTCATAATATATATGCCACTCTATTTTATAATTTATGATGAAATTATATATATTTTAAGTATAAACAAACACTTATTTACACGAAATATAATAAATTACTTAAATCCGCCTAGTCCGTCTGAGCGCCCGCCTAGACCATGCCTATCCGCTAGATCTCAGCTCACCGTCCGACTAGCGCCTAATATTTTTTAGAACCTTACTTGTATATAGTATCGTATGCAAGTTTTTCTTATTTATGTCCAGTCTCATGAGTGCCCTATATTATGATTCTCATCATGCTCTTTTCGCTCTTTCTAGATCTCTTCTTGTAGATCGAGTAATAGTAAAAAATCATGTTAACGATTCATTAGATTCTCTGATTTTCCTCTTGTTGATGGAAAATTCTATTGCCTAATTAATGTTAAAATCAGATCTTATCTTTCTCTTCAAATATTACTACAAAGTTGAAAGTTGATGACATCCAAAAATCCATGTCATAACCAAGTATTCTTATTTTTGGGGTTGACACCAAAATCCACATGTCAGAAAATCAAATCATCTAGCGTTTGTTTGTTTTTGTTTGATGGGAGCTCTCTAGTGTTTTAGTTTTGAATTGAAGAAAGCATGCAAGTCAATGTGCATTTGTGTAAAGACGAAGATCAGAGAGAGAGAGAGAGGAGCTAGGGCGTAGTGGATCACGTGGTGGCCCTGGTCAGCAATCGGTTTATACAGAAAAAGAAAGAAGAAAAAGTCGAAGATCATGCAAAGCTGCACATGGCCTCTCCTTTCACCATGGGGTACCTGGATCTTATATACATGTATATGTCCTCTGAGTCTCTCTGTGGTTCCATGCCTCGCGGTTACATTTACTTGAAGTAAAAAGGCCAAAATCCAAAAGCCAAAGACCTATTATTATTATCGTTGTTTTCCTTAACGCATTTTTACTGTTTTTTCATGCATTGTAAACCCTATTTCCCTGCCTCTCTCTGAGATCTGAGAAAGAATTCTGAATCTATGATCACTTGGCTACATGGGCACGGTAAGACTTGTGCAGTATCAAATCTAAGTGTACTTTCTGACCTCTATTATGGACCCTAATACCCGGGCATTCTAGTGTCCTGAGCATTTCTGAACGTAGTTAATAAGATTTTGAGATCAATGAAAAGCATAGTGCAAGAGTAGTGAATTGTGCATTGGGTTTGTAGGTCAAGTCGTAAAGAAAATTTATTAGGATTTTATGCACTCGATGTTTTGTGTTTAATTTTTACATTCTCAAATATGGCTCATGATAAATTTATATATAGAGTTATTTTATGCAACGGTTAAGTATTTTTTGTAGATAATATATCGATAATAACAATTTTAAATTCGTTATGTGAAACATAGTAACGAATATTTAGTCCTTATCAACAACATATCTGCATTTTAACCGAACTTAGAAACACTATAGATATAATGTACAAACTTTCGTGTAATTTATCACACGTTTTGAGTGAGTGTGAACAAGACTTGACCGATCAATGAAATAATACCAACGGCTGAAGTTCTTGTTTTGTCAACTTTTACAGCAATTGCTTGAATTTTTTATCCTGCTTTTGTCAGATTGATTCTTTTACCTGTTTGACAGTTTGACTGTTTACTTTCAGGTCCAGTAAACCCTGACCTTAAGCATATTATTAAGTCTTTATATGTACAAACCTAAATAATTCGCATTGAATCCTAAGTTGCATTACTCCTCTCTTTTCATTGTTTTCGTGGATAAAATAATGATGGTGGGATAAGAACGAGGTCTGCATAGTCTTCCATGTGAAATCATGAATAACATATTCAGGTATATCATGTGCTTAAAAAAAAAAAAAATTTAATTGATAATAAAGAAATAATTTAATATTTTATAAGTTTTTGCATGATTTGATTCTTCATCGAATTAGACTTTGTCCTTGCATTCTTACAGTATACATGCATATTCTCTAATTTTTTATAAATGATATTGTGTAATTCTTTGTTTCATCATCCTTTGACCAAGTTGCTCTGATAAATGTCTTCTTCCTCACGAAAAGTTAGCATTCGGACATATATATTCTACTGTTAGGATCCTCCGTTCGGTCTTAGATTTTGTTTTCAGTTTTTTCATTCAAGGGGCTGAGGTTTCATTATGCTAACTAATGTTCAAGGCTGGTTATGGGATTTTAAGTGCTCAGTGCGAAAAATAATAAGTGGGTTCTTAATAAAAATTCTTGCTACAAAACTAATTTATATGTCTATAATTGTATTAATAAAAAATCTAGATGAATTATTATTACTTGAGCTATAGTTCAAATCAAACAATAACATGAAATAAATAAATAAAATATAAAACTTCATTTTAATCCTTAAAAAAGACGAGTTTTAGATTATATGTCACATCCCGGTCCAGGCCCCCACCACATCCCGAGCTCGACTCCACCGTAACACGATATTTTCCGCTTTGGGTCCCGACCACGCCCTCACGGTTTTGTTTCTAAGAACTCACACGAGAACTTCTCAATGGATCACCCATCATGGGATTGCTCTCGCGCGATCTCGCTTAACTTCGGAGCTCCTACGGAACCTGAATCCAGTGAGCTCCCAAAAGGCCTTGTGCTAGATAGAGATAAGAATATACATATAAGGCTTACATGATCCTCACCCCTGGACGATGTGGGATCTTATAATCCACCCCCCTTAGGGGCCCGACGTCCTCGTCGGCACACTTCCGGCCAGGGATTGGCTCTGATACCAAATTGTCACATCCTAGCCTATACCTCCACCACGTCCTGGGCTCGACTCTACCGTAGTACTATATTGTCTGCTTTGGACCTCGACCACGCCTTCACAGTTTTGTTTCTGGGAACTCACACGAGAACTTCCCAGTGGGTCACCCATCCTGGGATTACTCTCACACGAACTCGCTTAACTTTGGAGTTCCTACGGAACCCGAAACCAGTAAGCTCCCAAAAGGCCTCGTGCTAAGTAGAGATGAGAATATACATATAAGGCAACCGTTGGATCGTAATGAAATTTTAGTATGTTATTTAAGAAGCATAATGTAGATCTTTGGAAGTTACGGATCATAAATCCGAGGAGTGGATCTTCCGGATCGAGTTACGTAGGGTTATGGACCCTACCGTTTACCATTAACCAACAGTTGACTTTTGGTCAATGTGTCTCAAATCATTCTAGAATGTCCTTGGGGGATCTATTTTATGTAAGTTACGTGTTTTATAGATAAGAATTCTGAGATATGGTTTGATAATTGTTCTAGGCGCTAATCGTTCATGACGCCTCGATGTTTGTGCTAGGGAGTTATAGCGTTGACTCTAGGTGAGTGGGTTTTTGGTTTTCTATATATACGTGTGTGTGTGTGTATATATATATATATATGTTTTCCATTTTCCTAGAAATTGTTTTAAATGGATTTACGTTTTTAAATGTCATGTCAATTGCATTACATTTTAGTATATGCATTAGTATAGATATGCATATTATTGCATGACGTTGCGGACGCCCATGTAAGCTTCAGGTGAGTGCATATTGATGATAGCGATTGTAGTGTGTATGGTTATATTTAGATGCATTTAGTGCTCATTATCCTGCACCCCGATGTTAGTACTTCGCCCGAGGCCAGGGCCTAGCCTTCAAGTGATCATTCACCTCCTACACCGCACGCTCAGCTTGGATCCAAGTCAGGTGCCAGCCTGTCGTACAGGCCACATTAGGTGGTTCCGACTCGTAGGTGACATGCGATTTGTCGCATAGCCTTCACATGATTGTAGCACTTGAGCGCACTTATTTACACCCAGCCGGTCGTACAGACCACATTAGGTGGTTCTGACTCATGTGTAGGAATTAGTAGATAAGCTATAAATTCAGCCTTATAGGTCACGTTAGGTGACTCTGGCTGACATATCAGTTTACATTAATTTATTTCACCTGGCTTACTTATTTTATTGTTGAGATACTGGACATGGCATATACTTGGTTTTCACTATTCTCGAGCATGATTTCTACATATGTATGTATTACTATTTTCTGGGAAATTATACGGGTTTTAGGGTGAAGGGTTATTATTTTTGGAAAGAGAAATGGTTTCAAAAAGCTTTGTTATTGCCCATTCATGTTTTCTGTTTTTCGCCCCTCCAGGTTTTAGCTGCTGAAAATTTGTATCGACGAGGATTCTTGGCGAATCTCAGCATAGGTGGCTACCTCTGAGGGTATGATCCTTACCCACACTACTGTACTTTACTTATGCTTTGACGTCGCGTTAAAATGGGTTCGTTCTCGCTCACAGCGCACTCTTGTCTTTAGGCACTTTTAGGTTTAAATTTATTCCATTTTTCACATCACTATACTTTATGGCTTCATCACCTTCCAGGTGTCGGCCAGCGCAGCTCAATTCGGAGTCCTAGTAAACATTCCGGGTCGGGATGTGTCATTATAACCTTGTGTAAAATTAAAATCCAATTTATAGCAAAGCCGGCAAAGCTAAGCTAAAAATATAAAAATGATTTCTCTTTTACATATGGAGGCCATACTTCTCTTATTCACATACAGAACTTAGAAATTTACGAAGATGAAGTTCTTTTACCACAAACCAAGTACATATATATCGTCATCTATTGCACATGCTCAAAACCACAGCTGCTAATGGTTTGGATTGGCATAGAAATTAAAATGTAAACTTTAAAACATTATTTTATAACATAAGACATGAGCTTCCATTCTTCTTTTGCCGCCGTACTTCAATTACTGCCACGCTCCCCTCCTAATCTCCCTTTCTTCCTATTGAATGGTTACAATTAAGTCACGTTAACATTTTGTGTTAATTTTTTAATAATAAAAAAAAGACAAAAAACAATTTGTAAGATAAGAGAAGGGAAGGGGATAACAATAAGAGAGAAGAAAATCCTACTCCATCTTTGAGTTGCTATAATGATCTCCATCAATCTATTATAAATCATGAAAACAGACAACTTCTTTCTTTTGTTGTTGGAAGATAGACCATGTCCAGATACTATGAAAATAATTCTTATGGAGGTACAACCATACGGATGAACATATTCTATACTCATTAAGGAGGAAATACTGAAAAACCGTATTGGATAAAGTTACTACTTGCATCGGTTCACTTTTTACAGAGAAGTGAGACTCCAATTTGTAGGTCTCACTTCCTAAAAAATGAGGTGAGGCAGAGGCAGCCTTAACAAAGACTTATATGCCTAAATTTTGCAAAAGATAATATGTAGTGCTATGTTATCAATAAACTTGCATTCCAAATAATTTGGGAGAAAATAAGAAATAATGTGACGAAAATGGTGTGAATACAGGCTACAGTTTACAGCTTCTCTCTACACTTTTCACGTACACATTTTCCTAGAGCACGTACGTAGCATAATTGTTATAGTTTTAATTAGCACTTCCTCTTAATTTCGTCAAAGAGTAAACCAGAGTTTACTTAAATGGAGGATTTTGGTTCCACTTTTTATAGTCAAAACGATAGTGATGATTACGAAATTAAGGTTTCGATATCAAATATATAATAAGCCTTGACTGGTGATCAGCTGCTCACAAAGATTAATTATCTCTATTAATTAATTAATTAGGGATTCTAACTAGGTAGTGGCAACAACTAATTGTTATTCTACTCTCTCTCTCTCTCTCTCTCTCTCTCTCTCTCTCTCTCTCCTTGTGGTTATATCATACTCTTTGCACGAACATAATATTATTTTTACTTTCATTCACCACTTAAAGAACGTATATTTTTTGTTGAAATTTTATATTTGGAACAATTTAATTTTTTTATTTTTATTGACAGGCAAAATAATAATTTGAATCAAAAATTGTTTAGTTATCTAAATGTATCAATAAATGGATGGTTCTTCATGAGTACTTGGTACCTACAGCCTTGATGTATATGATACATTTGAATAACTAAATGAGCTCCGATTCAAACGATTTTTTGTAGGAATAATCTTTTAATGAAAATCAAGAAATTGAATGATTTCGATTATAAAATTTCCAAAAAAAAAATACATTATTTAAAAGCGGTGGAATGAGCTCATTCTCTCAAAGAGGAACGCAACCATTATCCTAATAGTATATAAGAAACACATATATTTGTGGGTGCATTAATGTTCGAGCTAAGTGTCTATATATGTCTAGGGTTTCTCAAAGTTTATGTGGCTGCATATATTGTAATCTCCTCCACATGCCTTGGGATAGGCCAGCTGCATACATATATATAGTAGTACCAAATTCAAATGGGAGTATACTTGTTATATAAACTGTAGGGAAAATTTCAAG
This sequence comes from Pyrus communis, assembly GCF_041283825.1. Taxonomy (NCBI): domain Eukaryota; kingdom Viridiplantae; phylum Streptophyta; class Magnoliopsida; order Rosales; family Rosaceae; genus Pyrus; species Pyrus communis. The sequence continues at coordinate 7,344,990 of NC_142569.1, forward strand.
ATTTCACATTCCAAGTCCGAGCCAACCGACCAATATTGTGTAGGGGCTATATATATATGTATTGACTCTTAACGAGAGGGTATGTGGGAGCATCGTGCATGCCATACAGGCCCTTTCCCGAGACAGATTTATGCGATCCGTAAAAATAATATTTCCTGAGGATTAATGCAGCATTTGTTATTAATATAATTATTAATTATAAATGTGATTGTGTAAACTTAAAATACAATTTTAAGAAAATTCATCACGATTAGCATAAATAAAGCTACAAGGCAAAGGAATAATGACACAATTCTCATACACCTGAACTCTTCCCTCTTTGACGTCCCCTCTCTCTCACCTACTTTTATAATTAGTTTCAAAACAACATTTTATTTTTCAAGTAAAGTTTTAAGTAAGATTATGATATCATTTTTGTATAAAAAGTTTATAGTTTAAACAACCGTGTTGCCCACTAGAGCAGTTCTCTGTACAAATTGTTTGTTTTATATCACTTATTAAAGTGAATAATGAAAAAAATATATATTATAGTTAAAATGTGATAGTAGCATAAAAGCATGACAAAACTTGTCCAAAAAAAAGAGCATGACAAAACAGTCAGTAGGCAATACCATTCGAGAACCTAGCTAGACCATGGTATTACGTTTCAAATCCAAAGAAAATGTATCAATCAAGGGTGTGTTATCCACACATCTCATTTTACTTCTCACACACCCTTTAATAATTTCTGTTCGTTGATCTTCTTCAATTTATCTGATCCGAATGCCGAAAATTAAAAAAATATGTGAAAAGTAAAATGTGGTGTGTGGAAATCACACCCCTCAATCAAACGATCAAAACTGATAAGACCCAGCAGCAAAAAATAACCAGTACATGAACGCCACCATCTATCTTGCTAGGCACTAAACCAGTACACATATTAATTAATGGGTTATTTCTAGGATTTGTAAACCATGTTTATGAAAGATAATCATCCTAATTAACGGTTAATTAAGTTCTTCAATATAATTGGATGCCAGTGGAAAACTTTGAAACCTATGTTCTGCTACGCAAATACACGTCTTGGTTTAAGTCGCACCTTGAAAAGTGAAAACAAAAACAATCGACCCCCCTCCTCCTCCTCCTCCCCTAATTGACTGAAAACTAATAGTTAATTATTTAGGGTTCAATTCACTTGGAAGTTGGTTAATCATTCTACGACATCCATGCGACTGTGCAATGCATATTCATTGATCTTCAAACACAAGACATTGATCAAGATATCAATCCCAATTAATCAAAGTAAAACTCATGGCTCATCACCTGGTTATACATTGTATTTCTTTGGTCACCTTGAACATGGTGCTCTTAATTAACTACTACATGACTCATCTCATTGTCCTCAAAATCATGAAAAGTTATATATGGTTAAACATTATAAACCAATTCACGTGTTATAAGTGAAGAAATAGATAGTTTTGTTATGTTAATTGTCACACATTCAGTATTTATATCATATTAAATACCGAAAAAAAAACTTAGAGAAAAGTCTAAATTTGTGATAGCATTTGTCTTTATATTATAATTGTTGTATGTACTGCGCTCTTTTTTCTCTATCCAGAAGTTTTGTCTCAAAAGGTTTTCTTTATGGAGATTTTATCAACGAGACCCACATAATTGTTACTTTGGTTTGGTTGGCATTGTATTTTACACATAGTTGACAATGTTGGTTTGTATTTTATTTTACTCTGATAATTTTTCAAGCAACGTGTCTTTTAAAACGGCACAGCTTCAAATTTTAATGGTCATGTTAGAGTTTTGAATAACTTTTATACTTCTTAATCTATATTATCTATTGGTGCTTAAATAAAACAATTTTTACCATAAATATATATATGAGGTGATTAAAAATAAAGTTATGTTGTGGTCTATTTTATCTGACAAGAAGAGAGAGGGCCGACGGCAAGGAGAAGAGAGAGAGAGAGATGTGTTTGTGGAATTGTAGGGGAATGTGTGTGTTGTTATCCCTCCTACTGTGCCTTTATTTATAGTAGTAAAAGAAGAGAAGATATTCTTTCATCCCTAAGGAATACAAGATACAATAAGAAATGATAACTAGAATCAAATCAAATCTACGATCTACACAATCATACTTAAACTAGGAATGTTTACAACACTCCCCCTTGAGTGTGTAAATACTTAAGGTAGATTTAATATCATGCAGAAGTTGAGGAAGTCGACTCATTGACACTGATTCCAAGGAACAACACTTATTCTCAATAAGGTAGGAACTTGCAAGTCTCACTAAAAAACCCTAAGGCTATGGCAAAAATCCGAGGAGGGACAAAATCCATATTCTAAGGAAAAATGTATGAGAAATGCAAAGTCAAAGAAACGTCAACAGGACGTCATTCAGGGATATGACCAACCCAAGGTAGGTGCCTCTTTAAAACCTAGTTAGGTAGCAAAAACCCAATAGGAAAAATGCTCCTAATCGTAGGAAAAAAGAGTACATTAAGATCAAGCAAGTATCTACAGGATACTCCCCCTGAGTTTGACACAGTTCCAAAAGAGAAATAGCAAAGTTATAACTCAGAAAGTTTACGCATACCAATTCCATGAACAAGCTTCTGAAACGTTGTCTTCGGCAGTGATTTGGTGAAGAGATCGGCTAGATTGTCTTGCGAACGGAATTGCATGACTTCAATCTTCTGATGCTCTTGTTGTTGAAGTGTAAAGAAAAACTTCGGCGCAATATGCTTGGTGTTGTCTCCTTTGATGTAATCCTTCTTGAGCTGTTCGATGCAAGCTGCGTTGTCTTCAAAAATCGTCATCGAGCCATTAACGGCAGGATAAAGATCGTATGAGCTTCGAATATGGTCCACTACTACTCCCAACCAAAAGCATTCCCGAGTTGCTTCATGTAAGGCGATAATTTCAGCATGGTTAGATGAAGTGGCAACTGAGGTCTGTTTAGTTAACCTCCAAGAGATTACGGTGCCTTCAATGGTAAAGACATAACCCGTTTGAAAGCGCGCCTTGTACGGATCATATAAGTATCTTGCGTCGACATAACTAACAAGGCGAGAATCGACTCGAGAAGCAAATGGTGCGGCATCATTCGAGGATTTATAGGAATAGAATAAACCTAAATCCGTAGTACCTTTAAGGTAACCAAAGATGTCTTTCACGCCAGTCCAGTGTCTACGTGTAGGTGCATTATTGTATCTTGCCAAAAGATTAACAGTGAAGGAGATGTCAGGTATAATGCATTGAGCTAAGTACAATAAAGCGCCTATCGCACTTAGATAAGGAACTTCAGGCTCCAAAATCTCTTCATCATCCTCCTTCGGACAGAAGGGGTCTCGTTTTGCATCTAGTGATCAAACGACTATAGGAGTACTCGAAGGCTTCGCTTTATCCTCATTAAAGATGCGCAACGCCTTCTGGGTGCAGTTCGATTAATGTACTAGGATTTCATCCTAGCAATGCTCTATCTCGAGATCGAGACAGTATCGAGTCTTACCTAGATCTTTCATCTCAAATTCCGACTTCAAGTGCGCGACAGTTCTCGCGAGCTCTTCAGGAGTTTCGATGAGATTCATGTCATCAACATATACTGCAACAATCGTAAATCCAGAATGTGACTTCTTAATGAACACATAAGGGTATAGTTCGTTGTTCACATATCCCTGACTAGTCAAATACTCACTCAAACGGTTATACCACATTCTTCCAGATTGTTTCAAACCGTAGAGTGAACACCTCAGCCGAATTGAGAGCGTGTTTCGAGGTTTGGAAATATTTGAACCAGTTAATGTAAGTCCTTCGGGAACTTTCATATAAATTTCCGTATCAAGATCCCCGTAGAGATACACGGTTACTACGTCCATCAGCTGCATATCCAGTTTTTTGGAAACTACCAAACTGATAAGGTAGCGAAAAGTAATCACATCCATAACGGGTGAATAAGTTTTATCATAGTCAATCCCAGGGCGTTGTGAGAAGCCTTGTGCAACAAGACGAGCTTTGTAACACAAAATTTCATTCTTCTCATTACACTTCCGAGCGAAAACCCACTTGTAGCCAACGGGCTTCACATATGGAGGAGTAGGAGTTACAGGTCCAAACACCTTACGTTTCGCAAGCGAATCGACTTTGACTTGGATTGCTTGTTTCCAGTTTGATCAATCAGTTCTACATCGACATTCATCAACGGAACACGATTCAATGTCATTGCTCAACATGATCTTAGTAGCTACTGCAAATGCTAATGCGTTGTCGACAATCATCTCATTTCTACGTCACACATCATCTAAGCTAGCATAATAGATCAAAATCTCACGAATCTCGGGAGGAGAATTCGTCTATTCAAGGATGCTTCCATAATCTAGAATTTCCTCATGAGTTAGATAGAATGAGTAAGCGATAGTCAGATTCATGGTAGGCTCTTCGGGACCATGTGCCGTGATTTTCCTCTTCCGGTGGTGTGAATCCTTTGAACCAAGGGGTCTGCCATGCTTTTATGTAGGGCAGATGATTGGCTAGTTGTTAATGTACTTGGACCACCAAGATTGGTGTCCCGGGCAACCTGGAGGGCAATCCGTCGTACATTTGGTACATCCATCCTTATAGGCGTATTAGCAGCTGGAATATGTGATCTTGTCATGTGCGCTAGATTGGTGAAATCATCTGGCATGCTCTGAGCTATGCCTTGGAGATCTAATATGTGCTGCACTTCAGTTTCAGACTGAGCGGTGCAGATATCTAAATGAGACAAAGTGGGAGTCGTCCACGATAATTCGCATCGTTCTTTAGGAATGATAACGTTTTTATCTCCCCTTAACGATGGGAAGACTGTCTCATAGAAGTGACAATTCGTGAAACGAGCGGTAAACAGATCGCTTGTCAAAGGTTCTTAAGTAACGAATAATCGAAAGAGAATCATATCCGACACAGATTCCCATCTTTCACTGAGGCCCCGTTTTTGTAGGTAAAGACAGCGAGATCGGCATATATACCGCACAATAAAAAACGCGCAAATGCGATATGTCGGGTTCGTATCTGGAAACTAACTGAAGGGCATTAAATGGTTGTGTCGCAACAGGCTTTAAGGCAGACCAACTTTGTTGCGTGCAATATTGCATGGCCCCAAGCAGTGATCAGAAGCTTGGTATGTATGACCAATGATCGAGCAATCATTTGTAAGCGCTTAATGAAGCCTCTGCCAGGTCGTTCTGGGTGTGAACATAGGGTATTGGATGTTCAACTTCAACCTCAACTGACATGCAATAGTTATCAAAAGTTTTAGATGTGAATTCTCTAACATTATCCAATCGAATAGATTTGATCAGCTAATCAAGGTGGTGAGCCCTGAGCTTGATAACCTAAGCCAACAATTTGGAGAATGCAGCATTCCTTGTGGACAACAAGCACACATGTGACCAACGTGTGGAAGTGTCAACCAAAACCATAAAGTATCTAAATGGTTCCCAAGGAGGGTGAATCGATCCACAAATGTCCCCCTGAATCTGTTGTAGAAAAATGGAAGGATTCGAACAAATCTTGTCATAAGAAGGCTTAATGATAAGTTTTCCCATTGAATATGTTTGACATGCAATTCCTTGGATCGAACCTAAACTTTGGGTTAGTGGATGCCCGTATGAAGATTTAAGGATACGGCGCATCACTATTCGTCCAGGATGTCCCAAACGATCATGCCAAAGTGTAATTTCGTGCGTGGTCCCAGTAGTAGGGCCGGCCACATAGTGGCATTCAATGGGGCGTATGGTCGTAGTATACAGACCACTCGGGTTACGCTCCATCTTCTCTAGAATACGCTTCTGGCTATATTCGTATAAAGTTATGCACATAAATTCAACTCCGTTTCTACGTGGGTTTCAGTGTGGTAATTGTTATCTCTAATGTCCTTGAAACTTAGCAACGTTCTTCCGGAACATGGAAAATATAGTGCCTTATTAATGGTCAAGATTGTACCATTGGACAACATTATAAGTGCATTACTGTATCCTTCTATCAGGTTGGATGGGCATGAGATGGTTATCAGAGGTGCATTCTTAGGTATGAAGTTAGTGAAATAGATGCGTTCACGCAAAACAGTGTGCGTGGTTGCATTATCTGCCAGACAACTAACTTTCCTACTAGTCATACCTAGAATGAAAAATTAATTTGAATAGGTCACATGCATAAAAGTTCGTAAAAAAAAATATCAATCAAAGTAATTTCATTTATTCAAGGATGGTAATTAACTAAAACTTAATATCCAAAAACAAATCACCAACTAATAATCCAAACATAAAGGAAAATTGCTCAAAAATCAACCAAAAAAACAAAAGGGGTTCGGCCACTTAGTGGAATTCAGCCCCAATTATCTTATTTCAACCAAAAGATAAGTCTATGTCTAAGATTCTAATCTTCCATAGGGGTGGTATCCTCCTGAAAGTCAGAAACCTCCATCTTTGTAGTCTCCGATTTGTCCACTTGCATGAAGTTTGATTTAAACTTCTTACGACGAGAATGATATTCATCTACAACCTTCTTGTGAGCTTGGCAATTCAAACCATAGCGATATCACATATCTGCATCTATGGTTTCAAGTGCTTTGCCCTTATTCTTGAAGTTCTGCGCCTTTGGAGTGAGGTTTGGGCGCTTCTGGGCTTTTTTCCTCCTTTAGATGGGCCTTGGCTCTGTTGACCTTGGTGGGATGGCTTCTGACCGCCCATACCACGCCTCTTTTGGCGTTTTGGGCGTTGGTTTGTGTTATAATGTGCTTCAAGCACAACAGTCGCCCCTGTTCGAGGTTGATGATTCTTCATCAACAGCTAGTTCTGCTTTTTAGCAAAAAGTAAAACAGAGATCAAATCCTAGAATTTAGTGAACTTCTGAACTCTATATTGTTGCTGCAGGACAATATTAGAAGCAGAGAAGGTCGAATAGGTCTTCTTCAGTCAAAGTTTCATTGCAAAACTTTAGAAGTGATCGGATTTGACAAACTTCATAATTATATTCATTCACAGACTTAAAGTCTTAGAAGTGTAAGTACTGCCAGTCGTGTCTTACTTCATGCAAGAATATGTCCTTTTGGTGATTAGAGTGATCAGCCAAAGCGACCCATAATGCACGTGGATCCTCCTTAGCAAGATATTCAGTTTGTAGAGCGTCATGAATATGTCTTCGAATGAAGATTTTAGTGGTGGCTTTTTCAACTTCACCAACAGGCTCGTCTGTTGCTTCTTCAATAGCAGGACGCAAATTCTTTGCAGTGATGTGGAGTTTCACATCTTGAACCCACTTGAGGTAGTTCCTTCTAGAGACCTCCAAAGCGGTGAAGTCGAATTATTTTAAATTCGACATGTTCCTATCACAAAAGAGATGGACAAGATGTGGTTAGTGTAATGGAGAAAAAATCAATCCATTCACGTATGAGTAGAACATACAGGTTCTAATAGACATGTATTGGTTTAATTTTGCATGAAAAACTTTGAGTTTTCATGGGTGATGTTTTTAAGTGAAAACTTCAGATTTTCAAACAAGGCATGTTTATAAGAAACTTCGGGTTTCAAAATAATTATGAACTTTAGGTTCATATATTCCTACAGGCAAACACAAATATAAATGCAAACAAATATGCAAAAATAGAATTTTTAGGTTTATAATTATAATTGAATTGATTTATTTGGACTTCGTGCCAAATTAAAGTGTGGGTGAAAAAAATATAAAACTCATTGGGCCTAAAATAATTAGGCGAATAAAATTCGGGGCCCCAAAAAAATGAAGCCACGGTTGACTAAAAAAAAATGTGCCGTGTATCCCAGGCCCAAAGATTAGGTTGGGGGTCTCAAGTGGGGCTATAGGCCCACGGTGAGCACTGGGCAAGGATTGGGCTGCTGCAGGTAAACCCAAAAAAAACTAAAAAAAATGTTTCTTTTTTCTTTCGCGCAGGCCTTTTCAGGAGAGCCCCAAAAAAAATTCACTTTTTATTTTTTATTTTTTATTTTTATGCTAGCCGTGAGAAACTGTTTGGCTCGAGGGAGCTCCAAAACCCAACGGGCTGGAGTAGTATGCCAAAAAAAAAAAAAAGGCCAAGCCTAGTGGCTTGGGGCAGGCAAGGAGTCGATGGCTCCTAGTTTCGGCTCGACGCAAGATGCAAGCTTGGCAGCACATGGGAGACAATACGAGCCCAAAGGACTAACTATGTGTGCACGGTGTGACCCATCACCATGGATGGGGTAAGGCAAGACACAGGTTCAAAGAATCCTAACTGTTCTAATCGCAATTTTTTTTTATATTTTTATAATTCAATTATATGCATATTCAAAACAATAATATGTTAATTTAATTCAATGTGAGGCATATACAAATATATTTGATTTAATTCATAGCAAATATCAAATTCACCTAATTCAATAATTATGATTATGAGGCATACATAATTTATGTATAATCTAAAATACGTAAAATGTAAAGTTGGGTCATGCATCATGGTGAATGTTCATGCTATCAGGGCTGCAAAAATATCGAGATAAAAACCGTTGTTTTGAAAGAACCTAATTGTATGATGATATGGATGAACTGGTTTGATGCAGAAAAATTCTTCAACATCAGATTCCTAGGCGCAGCGGTAGGAGCGTGCTGATAACGTGTTGTGGTCTATTTTATCTGACAAGGAGAGAGAGAGCCGACGGCAAGGAGAAGAGAGAGAGAGAGAGAGAGAAGTGTTTGTGGAATTGTAGGGGAATGTGTGTGTTGTTATCCTTCCTACATTGTGCCTTCATTTATAGTAGTAAAGAGAGAGAATATATTCCTTCATCCCCAAGGAATACAAGATACAATAAAAAATGATAACTAAAATTAAATATAATTTAAAATTTACACAATTATACTTAAATTAGGAATGTTTACAACAAGTTACTATTTTTTTCGTAAACGAGACGATCAAAATATATTGTTGTAGTCAAAAGAAGAAGGGAAAATAAAGGGAGACGGTCAAAATCATTTTTGGAAATTTTAGGCGGGTCCCACGTGAAAGGGCAGAAGGGCGAGTATGGCAAAATGGAATGCGAGTACGGGAGTCGCAACTCGCAACTCCGAAGCCCTAACCTTCATAGCCCGAAGCTTTTCCTACTCGCGGCCACCGATTGATCTCTTCTACTCTCCGGACCCTGGCCGATTCAGTTCGGGTAATTCCAATTCTCCTTTCCTTATTACTATCAACCCAAAGTTCAATTTTGTTTATCTATTTTTGTTATTTTTGTGATTTTTAATTTATTACTTATTAGCTCTGCACTTCAGTGATTGCTTGCAGTTTCATTTTCCTAATCTGCTTCTAATTATTTTGAATTTTATTTTATCTTCCTTTTTTAGCTGTTGTGAACACTTAGTTACTCTTTCTGGGTTCATTTTCGTTAATTAATGTGGAATTTCTGTTCTAATTTATGATCAGTGTATTATTATGCTCTCTTACTTCTCACATGTAGGTTTTTTGTGTGAAAGTTTTCATTTTTTGACTGCCACTTGTTTGGTTTTTGTGTTCTTCAATTGGGTATTTGGCATTATGCTGAATTATGATGTTTTATGCTGAAATTTAGATTCTTTAATTTTTGTTTTTGTGGGTGAAATCTTCTGCATTGAGTGTTATGTGTAATGTGAAGTAGATAGTAATTAATTAATTCTTATCTCTATAATTTTCATTTTTGTACGTGTATCTTGGTATTTCAGTTTGTGTATGTATCTATAATTTTCATTCTCCTGTGATACTGCAGTGAAATGTTGTTAAAGTTTTTGACTTGTGATGATCCTGTCACCTTTGGTACTGCACCTAGTTTCCGGTTGTACTAAATATAACCCCTTTTTGCTGCCGTGCGCATATCTGAACAGGTTGCTTTAAGAAAATTTAGATTCTTCCAATGGGGATAGATCTTGAACGGCCTTCGGGAGAATGCCGTAAGGAAGGTATTAGAGACCATGCCATTGTGAAAGCTACTAATGGTCCTGCAAATGATGAGGAGGATACAGGACAAAATGAAAACAAGGTGGTTGCCAGAGACGAAATCAATTTGAATTCTACAAAAGATTTAGAACCTCATGATGGAATGGAGTTTGAATCAAAGGAAGATGCATTTTCGTTCTATAGAGAATATGCCAAGTCTGTGGGGTTCGCTGCTGTAATAAAGGCCAGTCGTCGATCAAGAGTATCCGGAAAGTTTATTGATGCAAAATTTGCATGCACTAGACATGGGAGCAAACGAGAATCTAATACAGCTGAAGCACCAGAGTACGTTTCAAACCCCAGAGAATCTAGTATCTGTGACTCTGTTAAGAGAAAACGAGGTCGCTCTAACCGATCTTGGGAGAAAACAGATTGTAAAGCCTCCATGCATGTTAAGAGGCAAGATGGTAGATGGATTATTCGTAGTTTCATAAAAGAGCATAATCATGAAATTTTCCCTGATGAAGCCTATTATTTTCGGGGGCATAGGGATTTAGATCTAGGTAGATATGATGTTGATCGCTTACTTGCTATCCGGAGAAGAACAAAGAAGATGTATGTTGATATGGCCAAACAGTCCGGTGGCTTCAAGAAGTTAGATAATCAAAAAGGTGGTGGGACAAATCAATCACTGAGCAGGAAGCATTTATCTTTAGAGGAAGGAGATGCTCAAGTTATGCTTGACTACTTTCTGTATATGCAAGATGAGAATCCTAACTTCTTTTATGCAGTTGATCTGAATGAGGAGCAGCGTTTGAAGAATGTTTTCTGGGTTGATGCCAAAGGAAGACTTGATTATTGGAATTTTAGCGATGTAGTATTTCTTGATACCGCATATATCAAGAATGAATACAAATTGCCGTTTGTTCCCTTTATTGGGGTGAACCACCACTTTCAGTTCATTTTGCTTGGATGTGCTTTACTAGCTGATGAGAGTAAATCATCCTATGTCTGGCTGATACGGGCATGGCTAAAAGCAATGGGTGGACGTGCTCCAAGAGTAATACTTAGTAGCCGAGATAAAGTCCTGAAAGAAGTGATTACAGAGGTCCTTCCTGATTCTCGTCATTGTTTTTGTTTGTGGCACATATTCGGCAAGATTCCTGATAAGCTTGGTTATGTGATTAGGCAACATGAAAAATTTATGGTTAAGTTTAACAAATGCGTTTTTAAGTCTTGGACAAATGAACAGTTTGAAAAAAGATGGTGGAAAATGGTTGATAGATTCAATTTAAGGGATGACGCATGGTTCCAATCATTGTATGAGGATCGTGGACGATGGATACCAACATACATGAGAGACACTTTTCTGGCGGGTATGTCTACAACCCAGCGGTTAGAAGGTATAAATTGTTTCTTCGACAAATTCATGCAGAGGAAAACTCCGTTGAAAGAATTTTTAGAACAATACAAAACAATCCTTCGAGAGAGGTATGAAGAGGAAGTAAAAGCTGATTTTGAAACATGGCATAAGCAACCAGCATTGAGATCTCCATCACCATATGGTAAACAAATGGCAACTATGTATACTCATGCGGTATTTAAGAAATTCCAAGTTGAGGTTTTGGGAGTAGTTGCTTGTCATCCAAAGAAAGAAACTGAAGACGGAGTAATCAAAACTTTCAGAGTTCAAGATTTTGTAGAGAGTCAAGATTTCATTGTGGAGTGGAACGAAATGACATTGGATGTATCCTGTTTATGCCGTTCGTTTGAATTCAAAGGTTTTCTTTGTAGACATGTGTTGATTGTACTGCAAATGTCTGGTGTACACAGTATTCCATCTCAGTATATATTAAAACGTTGGACGAAAGATGCAAAGAATAGGCAAACGATGAGAGAAGGGTCTGATGCAGCTGAGACTAGAGTTCAACGTTACAATGATCTATGCCAACGAGGCTTTAAATTGAGTGATGAAGGTTCTTTATCCCAAGAAAGTTACAGTATTGCGTTTAATGCATTGGAAGAAGCTCTGAGAAGTTGTGAGAGTATAAATAACTCAATCCAGAATGTAACAGAGCCAATCTCGCCAAAGACTCATGGTCCTCAAGGCTCCGAAGGAGAGAACCAAGGCAACAACAATATCGAGACAAATAAAAAAAATGGTGCATCCAAGAAAGGACAGGTTAGTTGAACTTGTGGTGATTATTATTCTTATATTCCTGGTTGTGTTTTCTTTTGGAAAATTTAAATGCTCATTTGGTTTGGTATGTCTTTTGAATTCTTTTAGGTGCATTCGGAGCCAGAGGCCATAACCATTGGGATGCAAGAAAGCTGGCAACAAGTGGTTAGTCATGCTATGTTATTGTTTAAGCCTTACCCATTTTATAGCATAAAAGGAATTTCTTTATGTGGGTTCCAAACTTGTTGCCGGGGCACTTGAAATTACGAATTCTGGCCCGTGATTGTTTTATAAATCGCAAGAGAGCATGCTAGAGATGGTACAATATAGTTAGCAGCAATCATAATGTTTAGCAAAACACTTCTTATTCACATTGCTGTTTATTATTTCCTAAAATTTAGAGTGGCATGTTTATTCTTAGGCAGAACTCACCTCAAGAGCTCCAAACTTCGATGGTTATTATGGCAGTCAACAAATTGTTCAAGGAATGGTAAGATATTATTCTCATCACGAAATTACAGTACTGCGATTCTGTTCAAGGAAAAAGACGTCTGTACAACAATTTATCCCATGCTTAAAATTGATTTGAGCTGTGTCCCTTGGATCTTCTTGTAGGGGCACCTAAACACGATACCCTCCAGCCGTGAAGAATATCATAGCAATCAGCTTATGCCAAGGCTGGTAGTGCACATTTCCTATTTGTTTAAGAACGTAATTTTATGGATATTTTCATATAAATTTCTAATTATTTATAAAAAAGTACAGTACAACTTCTTCACTAAATCCTTCGTTTCTGCCACAGGGTCTAATAAACTCAATCGTGCCCATCCATGATTCTCACTACATGACTGAGCAAAGACTGCATGCGGTGGTACAGAATTCTTTTGTTTTTTCATAAGCTCATGGATTTTTTTTTCGTTTAATCATAAATGAAAGGAGAGTCCGTTCGTTTGAGGGGTGATGTCATTTGTTACTGTTAGTACCATTTCTGTTTGCATTTCTTGGTATAGTAATGATACCCCGTTGTGTGTAGGCGCAGTTGCATTTCAGACCACAATCTATTCCGAGTTATTTTGACATTCAGGATGGTTTGCAAGATGTGGTATGCAAATACTAATCTAGGCTGTCTGGATTTTTTCTTGGCGTGAGATTCTTGACATCGGTTTTCATTCTTCTTCCAGGACCAGTCTACTGTGGGAACCAATCAACCACATGGCTTGTCATCAAAACATTTGCATTCTAAACACCCATCTCATCAGTAGCGAAGCGTTAGTACCTGTCTACCAAAGGTGAGTTACAAGGGATTGACTACCTGCTCCCAAACGTTTCAAAACCAACCTTCGTTGGCCAGTATTCCGTCATAGTTTTATCGATACCAACCTCGGTTCCTAGTACAGACTTTTCTTTGATTTCTGTTTTCCAGAATCATAAGATTATAATTTAGCAAATCTATTATTTCACACGTGAAGAATATGGGAATGAAGCAACACTCTGCTGCAACTGAGAAATCCAAAATTGAAGGAATCTAACGTTGTAGATTTTGTCGGAGAACAGGGAGAGATCCGACCATGATCAGGAAGACGGAAATACCGTTGGTGTTTGTCCCAGTAGAGATGTGGAAATCCCTCAAGTCCAAGAACTAATATTATCCGATTCTTCTCTTTTTAGCTTACAGCTATTCTGTATAGGTGATTGCCTCCTCTGTCATATACAAATGTACAATTTTTTTAATTAATCCAATTTCCAAGTTCAACTAATTAGCCATGTTCATATTTTCCATCCCTAAGCATTAGCACAATCTGGGGGTTTGGAGAAGTGATTTCCGCACTTCTCCTTCCCACGCACTCCTCCCCTTTTATCCACCGTTGACTTGTACAAATCAAAGGAGGATTGAGAGGAGTGCGTGGGATAAAAGTGAACCGCGGAAATAATTTCCTGTTATCAAACTTGTGGAAATTTAATATCGAGAAGATTGACTAATCTCGCGAAGAGGAGTAGAACACATTGACTAATCTCGCAAAGAGGACTACATCTTGATCGTCTTTTTTATTTCATTCAAGAGAAACTTTTGCGCCAAGAGCTTTCAGCTTCTCTATTAGTTGCTCTCCTTCTTCCTTTGACACTCCTGTCTTTAGCACCGATGGCGCCTTCTCCACTAAATCCTTTGCTTCCTTGAGTCCCAAGTCGGTGAAGCTCCTTACCTCCTTGATCAGTTTTATTTTTGAAGCAGCCTCAAATGACTCCAATTTCAATTCGAATACAGTCTTTTCCGGTTTCTTCTCCTCCTTAGCTGCCGACGGTCCCTTAGTCGCCAATCCTATTCCAGCAGCTCCCGGCTTCATGACTCCTACAACTGGTGGTTCCGTCATTCCCTTTTTTCTCATCAAAATGGAACCCAGCTCAGCAACTTCAACCAGTGTGAGTGATGATATTTCATCTACGAGCCTAAAAACCCGATCAGTTGGAGGACTACGATGCTCTGTGGGATCAAATGTTGCTGGATCATAATCAGCAGGGAGTCTTCTTTGGTCAATCTCCACCTCTTCCTCCTCTTCCTCTTCTTGCCTTGCAGGTTGACCAAAGTTTCGACAAACCCCATTTAAGCTACCAGGATTCAGTGCTCCAAGGGAAGAAATAAAGGGTCTTCTGCAAATCCCATTAGGCAAATGATTCCGTAATCTCAAGATCAAACTCATCTTTTCAAGGTTTGCACAAGACTCGGTTCTCTAACAAATGGAAATCAACCTATGACGAACCCATTCACTTCTCGCAATCGCTTATCTGGATCCGGAATCCACACAAAACCTGTCAGATGCATTTGCTAAGGTTAATAGAGTTTCTAATGCTAAAGAATCGAACGTTAAAGCTAACAAAACAGGCTTGAATCAATACACTCTCAGAAACAAACAGAACTACGCTTCTTCTACTTGCACATCATTTCCCCTTGAAAAAATTTATCCCCGCCAACTCGTTGTAAATTTCTATCATTGGGAGGTAATGATATCCAAAATTTTTGTCTTCAACATCTTCCCATTAAAAATCAACAAATAACTAAAAAGGGGAGGGGAAATGCTTGGTTTCTGAGGGTAGGGGCGGAATCGAATTCCCGAATTCCATCATTTGGATTCCGAGATTGGTTTTGTGTATTTCGGGTATGTTTTAACCACAAGATTCAGACTTTTGTCTTCAACAATCAAAAGCAGAACAGACAGGGCAAGAAATCATTAAAGTTTCCAACTTTTGATTGAAATTTTCTGATCCCATTTTCTGAGTAACCAAACAGAAGGTAAATTTATGAAACTAACAAACAAAGAAGCGCCCATTTCCGGAGCCTGATGGAAACTCAATTAGGCAATCACATGAAACCATTTCTGATTACAAGTCCAAAATCAATCATCACAGAGAGAGAGAGAGAGGAGAGAGAGAGTACCTTACGAGTTCTGAGCTCGTGTAAGTTAGACGTAGAACCCTAGAGAGACTGAGCGAGAAACAAGGGTTTTTGTATATGTTTTTTAAAGGAAAATAAAAATCCCGGGTTTAAACAGGCACGTAAGACCGACCCAAGAGTAGACACGTGCCCCCTATTCAGTCTCATTTTTCCTCAATTGATTAAAGAGAGTTTAAACGAAACTCCTAATACTGTTTACTTTAAAAAATCATATTTTACCTTTTTCTAATACTATTCACTACACCTTTATTTGTTATTTTTCATTAAAATTAAAGTTTTTTTTTTTTGACTTCTTCGTTAGTTTTCCTTTGGTTTTCAATCGTTTTTATGACACAATCTATGATCCACATTTAATTCTCTTTTCATGTTTTTGCTTCGAATCTATTTTCGATTGCAAGAAGTCCTTTACCATGGAAAGAAGTTGAGTCATTGTACGACGGTGTGAGTTCAAATTTCGTCAGTGACTAATCTAACATTTAATGATTCTAATCTAACAAAATCTATTATTTGACAAAGAAAAAAAATCTATTTTCGATTTTTAGAACATGGGAGTGACCGTACGATGCTTCATGATTCTCATCCTTTTCTTGCCCATCATTTTCGAATGATTCAGTGGCTGGACGGAGATGGTTTAACCGGACGATAAGCTTGTCGGAGTAGCTGGAGAAAAAAAAGCATTGCAACCTGCAGGTTTCTTCCATTCCATGGGTGTATTACATTCTTAGTTACAATCGTTGCGCGTTAGAGTGAATATTGGCCGACTATCGTTGACTTTTCGATTAACATTTGTTATGCTAGATATCCCACATTTGAAATTCATGGGATGATACAAATGCTTATTAAGGACTTAAAACCGGATTTTGTAATTGCTGAACATTGTAGCGTGGACTTCCTGTAACTGAGTAGGAAAATAAAGTTGATTGGCACCGAATATTTATAAACTCTGCCATTGTCTAACCTGATATTATAACTAACAGAACATTAAAATGATTGGTTGTGTAAAGAATGAGTTTGCCATTGCCGAGCCTAATATTAGAACTAAGCAAAACATTAAAATGATTGGTTGTGTAAAGAATAAGTCTACCATTGCCGAGTCTCATAGTATAAATGATTGGTTGTGTAAAGAATAAGTCTACCATTACCGAGTCTGATAGTATAACTAAACAGAACATTAAAATGATTGGTTGTGTGAAGAATAAGGCCTGGTTTGATACTGAGGTGATTTTGAAAAAAACTGGCATAAAAAAAAGCTAGGAGCTGTTTTTGTGTTTGGTAAACATTCAGCTTCAGCTTTTTTTCACAGTTTTGGATGAAAAAAAGCCAAAACAAGAAGTTGCCAAACCCAACTTTGAAAAACCGACTTTTTTCCACATCTATTTTACATAAAAGTTTACCTAACACTATAATACTGCTTTTTATTTTCAAAAGCACTTAAATAAAAAAGTTTACCAAACACTTTGCTGCTTATTCTCACAGCACAGCAGAAACAGTTTTTTTTTTTCAAAACACAGCGATACCAAACCAACCCTAAGTCAAGTGGGTAAATGATTCATTATCCTCATGCAATGCCAAATTAAGCATGCGTGGTGCTCGACTCAACTCACCATCCCACAATCACTTTTTAGAGTTAGAATTTGGTTTTTGCAAAACACATAGTGATAGAATTGAAGCATGACCAAAATATGTATTCCAAAGACCTTCACTTTATACACTGCAAATCACCCACTAATATTATCACAAACAGTCAAATATATAGGACCTAACTCACACTCTAGTTTTTCAGTAAAATACAGCCGCACAAATCAAGGGAAAAATACCGATTCTTTCAACTGATTAGAATGTTATCTCGCAAGGGGCATGGAAGGTTCTTCCGCGGCAAATAGCTTCGAGGTTTTCTCCACCGTATGAACAAAGAGGTGAAACCTCTACACCTGCATTCAACAGCAATTGTGTCAATGCAACTTTCCCTTATTTTTTTTGTTTCCTTCCCCTACGTTTATGCACATACTAGAATGCAAATCAAAGCAAAGTGCATGAACTACCAGTTGCATATAGAGGCACTGAATGTGTTAAGAATCCGCCAGCGGCAACTACCCAACGAGTGTGAAGTCGGAGAACAAGAAGCCTAGCACTATCTGGAGTGTCAAAATTCGACCCGTTTGCATGTTTTACTGGTGCAAACTCTTCTTCACGCAATACCTGAATATTTAGCAAACAAATGCAATCCTTAGCACCGCAACATCAAGAAAGGAAATAGTTGGGATTAGAGTACAAGCAGGGGGTAATGAAATTACCTCAAAAAGCGCAGTTGAGGGAGCGTAGGGAAACGCATCAAATATGAATTGCTCTAGTTTGAATCCCATTGACTGTCCATGGATCGAAGGAATTTTCTTCTCAGCAAGATGGTAACTGCATTCACGTGTTTACAATATTATTGTTAGAATAGCCAAAACTATCTATGAGAAATTCCAAACGCAAGGCAATTAGAGAGATCGAGAGAGACTGACATGCTATCCTTCTCAAGGCCATTAGCCACTTGGTTTAGAAAATCCAGGGTAAACATGTGCAAACACACCTGAAACATGCAAAGTGGCAAGAAGCTGTCATAACTCATGATTGAAACTATAAGCTAAAGGGACATGAATTCTCTTCTTCAGACAATTGGACCTCAATCCACTAAAGAAAGCATAGAATTTACAAGACAGTATTTATTTCAAAAGAAAGAAATAGTAGATCAGAGGTAACAATAAGCATTACATTACTCCAACAAAAACGAAGACGTCCAGTTTCTTGATTGATTGTAGATGCCAGAGATGAGTCCATCTCACTGTATTCAACCACAGTTAGAGGTCCCCCTTTTCCTCGACGAACAAACACACCAACCTTTTCTTGTGGGTATGCCTGTAACGAAAAACCCCAAATAACTCAAAATGATAATAGTTCTAAAATTCAATATGTATGGAATGATACAAACTTTCAGAACTCGTGTAAAACTGATGTATCAGTAAAATAGTTATGCAGAAAAAAGTATATTCTTCCAAAAAGATGAAGGAGCAAAAGTAAATATGTGTGTATGTGTCACACAGAGAGAGAGAGAGAGAAATTCTTATCACTTACCTTACGAACAACTTTTGCAGCAGCTGAAACACCTTTATCAATGAAATATCCCAAGAACGTTGGATCAGCTACACGAACCTGCTTTCAATAACCTAATCATTATACCTCTAAAATAAGAAAAACTTCCAACTCTTTTTTTTTAAAGAACAATTTTACACTCCAGTTGATTTAGCTTTTGGTGGAAAATAGACGAAGAATTTTTATTCTCCCTCTTTGTTTGTTTAATGTAGAACCAAAAAAATTTGAAATCACATCTCGGTAGGTTTGGTTCCTTTATCCAACTCCCTACCATGCATCATCTATTTCAGTGGACACTTTAGGTGGGACTGAGAGGAGAAAAAGATGAGTATTTTCTTCCTTGACCAACCAAATAATGGCAGAGATGGACTTTCAATTGCTCCCCCTCTTTTTTCTCCTCCTTGCAGACTACAGACACCATTCGGAAAGGAAGAAATCTCACCAGTGCATTGTCAACTCCATAGCAATCCACATATTTAATTCCTCTTGTAGCCATATCTTCTAATAATCTTGATGATTTTATAGCTGATAAAATATATGGGTCCAATTCATTAAGGAATGTCTTATCGGCAGTTAAGGAAAACTGAGGAAATTAAGCTCAGCAGTAGTAGTTGACATGTTGAACCAAATCTTATGGGAAAATACCTGAATATACTCCTCCATTCCCATCCGGAGCCTTAGCTACCTGACTTAGAAGAATAAACTGGTGTTAATCATAGGCCTTTTTTTTTTTTTGAGGGTGGCAGTATATCACAATCTTTTATGGAATGGGCAAACAGTGCCTGTCAAATGGGCAGTATATCACAATCTTTTATGAAATTTTTTTCCTATTGGTCTATTCCAAGCATACCTAAGGTAAGTAAGTGATTCTAAAAAGCCTTAAAAAAAGGAGGTAAAACAAAATGAGGTTTCCGAACAAACGACAGTTCAAAAAGAAGTCTAACTCTGTATGGAGTTTCCATGATAAATCTGCCATCCTTTGAAACACAAGGTATGGTACCTTGCTGAAAGAAGGTGACCTGCATCAAGGAAGTTTGAACATAAGGAAAGTAAGCAAAAACACGTTTTCCTTCATAGTAAGCAAAAGCATCCCAGATTATCAACAAAATATAAGAAAAATGAACCTGAAAAATTCTTACCTGGTCAGATTCGAGACCAAAGTATTTATGACTTTCAAAAAATTTCCGTGTGGATTCATCAGTAAATGGACTGGTCAGGATATACCAGTGTATTTGCAGTGGAGCAGCAGAACCTGAATAATATAGTAATTAGTATGAAAACCAAATTACTTAAGACCATAAAGAACCTCTTGCAATGAACCATAAAAGTGCCAGCTTAGCTGCTATTAGCCTTGTCATACGAAAATAATTTCACCTTCACCAAGACTTAGGGGTTCATTTATGGTAGGAAGCTACATTGTTTGGTAACCAAGCCTATGGACTGGAGAGAGAGGAAAGGAAAAAACAGAGAAATAAATCATACCCTCATTTATAGCTTGAGCAGCTAGTCTTTGGGCACACAAAATCCGCTCAGCTTGGAGTTGAAAGAGTGACTTTCCAGATGGAAGTCCAATGTCTAAAATATGTAGAAAGTTATTACGCAGGTGATAAACATTTCAGCTAAAAGTTAACATAAAGGTATGATACAGAAAATTCTCTAAAATAAGGTAAAGAATGAAAAGAAAGATAAGACTACTACTCACTGAAGCATCCTTTCGGGTCTGAACTTCCAAGCCGGGTTCCCTGCAAAATTACCAAACACATACTTGAAAAACTGATGGGGCAGGGTTGAAACAACTCAATAAGTTACGAAGAAAATGTGCAGAAGCAGCCCAACTGGAAACAGTTTAGCGGATTTATTCATGACTAAGTTGCCTCAACCACATACTTCATAGCCTCAATCAGCAAACATGGTCAAATGGGCAGAATCATTTTAGTCACAATGAAAATTTCTAATAGCTTCCTTTACCACGATGTTTATTATCCAGAGAATTACTAGGCTTGAGTAGTTTACTGTTACTATGACTTGTGCACACAACACTTAAAATGAGATTAAGTGAGTCAGGAAGCTGAGAATGATGGGCCCCTGACATGAGCCTCAAATTCTTTAAAAGCATTCACCCAGATATGGAACCCGAACATGTCGGTATTTCACTTCCCAATGTGACCAGAGAATGAACTACACTGTAAAACATTTTCACTTTGCCCCATACATCCCCACCCCCCTTAAAACAAAAACCAGAAAAAGAATACAAAGAAAGAATAAAGATTTTGGAATCCTATAAAGCAACTTTGCTGTAAACAATGAGTACTCACAGGGAAAACCATATTCCAATGTTTTTTCCATCACTAAGTGCTCTCAACTATTGTCCCACATGGACATTTAGAAAATAACATCCTACCAACAAGAGAGAGGGACATTATTCGTAAGACTACCTATAATTCCATAAAACGACATCATAGCCAAATAATAGTTAGAGAGAGAGAAGGAGGGGATGATTAAGTGCATTATGGACTAAAAAAGTTTGCTTTAAGCATTAAGTGGACAAACCCTATCTGTAATCAAGTTATCTTTACGTACACAAAACCCTGAAAAGCGACTCCAAACCGAAAGTCATAATTTTAAGGGGAGAGACCGAGAGAGAGGTTCCAAATGTAACACCCCACTTAAAAAAACAAGCACCATTAAACTAATAATTCTCTTTTGATGCAGTAATCAGTATAAAGTTTAACATTAAGCAAAAGCAATGAGTGCCAAGCAATGCTACATTAAGCAAACATATGTAGTAAAAGTTACAAAACATGATTGAAAAAAACTGGACCTTACCTGTCCACCGGACAAAAGTAGGACACCCAACTTTCCCTCGTAGATGGCTTTCAATCCCATCTTCCACCACCTCTCTCTGTCTTCGAGCGTTCGCTCCTCCACCGACGACACATTACTCTCCGGCACCGGCTCAATCGCCGCCGTCGGCAGCCCTGCCAAACCATCAAAATCCTTCAGGACTATTAATCATACTCTAATTATACGACCTTTGTGTGCGTGGGGGGATACTGACCGTGAGATCGAAGCGAACACCGTATGATCCGATCGATTCTCGAAAGATCCAAACTCTGAACAAAAATGTAAAGGAAGTTGCATCAATCAACCGATTCACAAGAAAAATTTACCATGCAATCATATCAACTGTACCAGATTGGCATTCAAATGAAACACATTTATGAAAATTCAGCTGAATTATCGTTACTGGTCCCGAATTCCATCAATGCCGAGCTCTGTTTTAAGAATCTTAACTGTTTGGTTGCCGAGAAAATTAAAACCAGAGAGAGAGAAAGATCCAGAGCAAAAAAATGACCTCGATTTCATTGACGAGAAGCTGGCGTTCGTCGGGGGAGAGCTCGTCCCAGAGGGCAAAGGCGTCTTCTTGGCCGTAATCCTTGAGCCTCTCCAGTAACCCCTGAGGCGGCGGTGGCGCCGACGTCACGTCGCTCGCTGGCTCCCTCATTTTCTCTCTCAAGAACTCTAAATCACTCTCTCTCTCTCTCTCTCCTCTCTCTGTGAAGCTTAATAGAGAAAACGATGGAGAGCATCAGTAGACAGCTAACAGTAGTAGTGGCGAGGAAGACAAGAATCAATTGTCAGTCGGCAGAGTAACCACCTACTGTATCCAATTGACGAAAATGCCCTCGATCCGGGAAGTACCAGTTGGGTCATGGTCCATGGGTACTTGTGACTGCGTTCAGATTTGCGTTGTGGGGCCCGGTCGTGTGGGACTCATTGGGTGTGTGTTACTCTTAGCGCAATTTTAGCGTGTAAGGGCTCTCCATGGTAATTGGCAATTGAATTCCTTTAGTGAATAGTAACTACCTTTAATGAATAATAATTATTTTTTGCATCTCCATCCTAAGAGAACTTATAATGTAGGAAGGCCCCCAGGGCAACTGCGTACTGAATCCCCTCCAGTGAATAGTAATTACTTTTTGCATCTCCACCTCTAACTGATACCCGTGACAATATGCAATAAAATATTATTATTTTTTATTTTATAAAATAATACAAAATAATTTTATTTGTAATTTCGGATAAGATTTTTAATCGTTCTCGTTATGTCATGTGTCATTATCCGAAAAAAAACAATTTTTGGTGATAGATTTCGATAAAGTACTAAATTAAATAAATATACTCTTAGTTTAAATAAAATATTAAATTCAATAAATTGGAAATTACATAAAGTACTCTATTCAATAAATAAGAAATTACAACCCAAAATGATTGGAAAATTATGGACTTCGATTAAAAACAAATTCCCTAGTCCCTGAATGGAAAATCATCACCTAACCAATTTGTGGTGCTAGGACCATCTTCACTTGATTTTGATTCTCTTGCACGCCTCATTCGCACCACGTCCGCTTTCTCCGAATTTCAAAAATATTTAGAATTCGGAGACATCACCTTTACAGGCTCCTTCATAATGTCACGATCTTGTTGAGCCCTTATTTCCTCTTTAAGCTCTTCCCTTTCTTGCCTAAGTAGCTCTCTTTCTCTCTCATTATCTTGAAATAATCTCTTAGTAGCTACAACTTTTGCTTCATCTCTAACCTTATCAGCCTCAAATTTAGTCATTCCCCGCGCCAAAGTCAATTCACCTTGGTGAGCAAGTTCTTCCATATATTTTGCATAATCATTCTTAGAAGCACTCCCTTTTCTCTTTGAAGCCTTCTTACCTTGAGGCCTAATTGGATAACAGGTCGACCTCAACCCCTTGTTCAGGGGCCACTTCCGGCACTCGTTCTGTGTCGTTTTCATGAACATGTGAGTCATGATCAGGCGTAGAGTGTAGATGGGTGATGTTTATGACAACTTCTGGACCAACAGACACAACTCTGAATTTAAGACAATCTTCGACAATATTCCAACCAGATGAATGATTTGTTTTTGTTTTTGGCATTATACCAAACTTGTGCTTGAAGTGTCTACACAATGCGGGAGAAGAAATAATTATAATCAAAGTAGCTAATGTAAATTTGGGTATAGTGCAAACAAATATATAATATATTGCTACCTGATCCGCGAAATTTTCCCCACTTTGAAGATTACTACTAGCTTTTGCCAAGGCGTTTCTCCAATGAGTAAACAATTGGCTGAGTACTCTCCAACAAGGAGAGCGATTGTTTCGTTCTTTTCCCACCAATTTTCTCAAGAAAAAGGGTATGAATATTGCAGAAACAAATTCTCACATTTAAACTATGTATCAGATGTACTAATACCCTACCCCATTCATCTGGAAATCTTGGCTCCACATTTCTCGCAACTACATCTCATTACCCGTAATTGGATCATGAGTAACTTCAACCCAGTTAGAACACAACGTAACATCTTCAATACACGTCTAATTCGTATATGCATCATTAGTCATTTTGTTGGAAACAAAAGTACATAGAAACTTTGAGAGAAAGATTGAAATGTGGTTGAAAGTATTTGAAAAAAATATGAAATTGTGATGTAAGGTAAAAGAAAAGGATAAGGTATTTATAGAAAAGTAAAATCATTTTTTTAAAAATTTTTTAATTTTTTTTAGGATTTTTTATTAATTTTTTACATTTTTATTAACTAAATTAATTTATGTCGTTGGATTAAAAAAAAATTTGAAATCCAACGCTCCAGATTGTGCCACATGGCACAACGGTAACATATCTATTTTTTTTTTCCTTTTTTTTCTTTTTTTAAAATTTTTAAAGGTGAATAACATGGATCGTTGATCTGAAATCCAACGGCTGATATTGTGCCACGTCACTAGTTGTTGGGGGAGATTTGAAATTTTTTTTACTGCTGGAAATCCAAGGGTCCAAAAAAAATATCCGTTGAAATCCAACGGCCGAGAAGGTGCCATGTACCCTAGAAACGGTAACATTTCATAAATTAAACTGCAGGCCCCATTGATTGAAAAACTGTCAGTGACACGCCCCCAAGCGCACGTGTTATGCACGTGCCTAATGCAAATTTTTTTATAACATGGCTGACGTCACCCTAACGTCATCCTTGCATCAGCACGCCCTCAAGCGCTCAGGCCTTCGATTTACGCCTCCCTTCTCACACGGCCCCCCCTTAGCCCAATTGCCTATATAGGCTAGAGCAAGGAAAGGAGGCAATTGGATTGAAAAGGTCCCTGGTCCACGGGTTATTTGCTATTGCTAGACTTGCTCAGGCAATAAAATATTAGTATTTTTTATTTTATAAAATAATAAAAAATGATTTAAATTTAAATTTTGAATAAAATTTTTAACCGATCTCGTCATGTCACGTGTCGTTATCCGAAAGTATAATTTTTATGAATAGATTTTGATAAGATTTTTAACCAATTCCGTCACGCAACATGTCCTTATCTATTTAGAATCATTAAAAATATTGAAATGTAGTGTAAGGTCGGAGAAAATGGTAAAGTATTTATAAAATAAAATAAATTTTTAAAATTTTAAAATTTTTTGGATTTTTAATTAGTTTAAAAAAATGTATTAACTTAATTAATCTGGACTGTCGGATTACAAAAAATTTGAAATCCAACAGTCTAGAATGAGGCACATGGCCCACCCAAACATTTCTGTTTTTTTTTTTCTTTTTCTAAAAAACTTTTAAAGGCGAAAAAATTGTACCGTTAATCTGGAAATCAAACAGTCCAAATTCAAAGGGATTGAGTGGGGCTAACACGTTGACCCCATCATCTGAAAACATGCCCAAGATGCGCCCCCATGCGCCTTGCATCACTCCCTCTCAGGCACTCGGACCTTGGATTCCCGCTTGCCCTCTCCCACGAACTCCCCCTTAGCCCAATTACCCAAATGAGCTGAAGCTAGTTTGAAAGAGGATTGAATTGCAAATAAAGCCTGTGCACAGGACAAAAGAGCACGCTGGAAATGCTCCTATGTTGGAAATCTAGGACACGAGCACGCTGGAAGTGCCCTTATGTTGGAAATCTAGGACACGAGCACGCTGGAAGTGCCCTTATGTTGGAAATCTAGTGCCCTTATGTTGGAAATCTAGGACACGAGCACGCTGGAAGTGCCCTTATGTTGGAAATCTAGGCATAGAGATAAAGCTTCAACGACCTGTTTGGTCACTCTGCCGATTTTGCCCCTGTGAGCGGGTGGGGACCCGGTGGGTGCGACCCGAAAATGGGTCGGTGTATGGAGCGAAAGAAAGAATCTGTAGGGAAGTATAAAAGAAATTATTGGTTTTTGACAAGCCAATGAATGGGGATGATGATGGATTAATCTAGAAAATAATATCATTATTCAATTAGGAGTCCAACACGTGTTTGATCCAATCTCATATGGTATATGTATTTTTTTTCAATTGTGCAAACGAGTTTCTGATGCTAAGTGTATTTATTCTTCTTTAAAGCATGAGATGCTTTAAACTAAACTAAATATAAAGAGATGGACGCACTGTTCTGAGCAAATTAGGCCTAATTCGTACATGTGCACCGTCTTAACTCTTAAGTCTATTAGGAAAGTGTGTATGCATATGGATCAAACTGCCCTATTAACTAGAGAGTCTAGACCAAACATTTATGAAAGAAGCTTGCATACCAACCTTGCCAAATTTTGGTGGGAAGTTAGGGGGATAGACAATAGAATTCATAGCTATCATGTCAAAAGAAATTTGTAAAGCAAATGAAATGGGGAAATTTGGCTTTTGACGTGGAATCATTTAACAAGGTACTAAATGTTAACACTACAATGAACCATTCTACCGGCTTTGTTTGATAGAGATGATTAGTTTAGATATGACTATTCACTATATTAAGGCGTTTTGAAGGGAGAAATGGATGACAACTTCTCTATTTTGTACAAACTGAAAATTACTCACAAAGTCAAGTTTTTCTTTATGATCCTACCATTTTCGTGGGGACTGGTAGGGATATTTTTCTTCATGAGTATCCTTCAACTTGGACAAAATATGGAAGTTCTCATCCATTTCTTTCTTTAAAATGCCCTTCAATGTGGTGAATAATCATATCTAAGTTAATTTCCCCTATCAAACGAGACCATAGTGTTCAAAAATTTCAAGTCACACCACATAGCATTACTTCTTATTATTCTCTAATTGGGTATATTATCAATTTCCCCCCTGAACTTGTGACCATTGGCCAATTTCCCCCCTGAACTTTAATTTTGGCCAATTTCCCCCCTCAACTCTCATAATTAGTCAATTCCCCCCCTGAACTTTAATTTGGCCAATTTCCCCCCTGAACTCTCAAAATTAGTCAATTTGCACCCTACTGTTAATTTTTTTTTTTTTTTAATTTTCCATCTATTCTTTTCTTAATTTTCAATCTTTCTAATAGCTTCCAACAAAGTACTAAAATTAACATAAACTCACCTGCATAATATAGGGTAAAATGTACAAAAACATAATACAGTTAGTATGTGACATGGGTTGATTATAAGAAAAAGTTATGAATCGGGTTTAAAGCATGTAGAAGAAGAAATAATAACAAAAAGAAATAATAATCCTAAACTCATGGATCAAACCTATTTCAATAAAATGGGTTATTCTTAATAAGGAGTCGAAAATTATGAATAGACTAGCCATTTTTTTACTAAAGCTCGATTCTCCGCAATTTACTTGAACTTAGCTTTCACTTTTATAAAGAAAATTGTATTCACATACAAAAATTTACACATCAATCCTTTTTGTTATCAATTTTGTATAGTCAAAAATCAAATAAAATTACTCCATACTGATTTATTATGACTAATAATACTATCTATGATAAATTGTAAAATTCTAAATTTTAATCTATTTGTAATAGGATAAAGATATAGGAACATGATTAACATACATCTTATTTAGTTTCTTACACACACTTGTTTAATTATGATCAAATTAAAAATTTAACAGTAGGGTGCAAATTGACTAATTATAAGAGTTGAGGGGGGAAATTGGCTAAATTAAAGTTGAGGGGGGAAATTGACTAATCATGAGAGTTCAGGGGGGAAATTGGCCAAAATTAAAGTTGAGGGGGGAAATTGGCTAATGGTCACAAATTCAGGGGGGAAATTGATAATATACCCTTCTCTAATTTGGTAGCAAGATCATTTTCAATTTCAATGTTGAAAAGTAAAAATTGTTGAATCCTATGAAATGGGTGAGTTTTTCTAGGCCTTAAAATAATGTGAGTAATATTATTTAGACACATTTGTTGGAGAATATTTTTGCTCACTTATTGTGTATTGGATAGACACGAATTTCAAAACATAAATTCATCAAATGGTAATGAGTAGGGTGGTGAGCATTAATACCATTTAAGGGTGGTGAGGAAAAATGCATCCCATTTGTTGATATACTTATGCACCAAGGTTCTAAAAAGCATTAGGTAGTAGTTGGACAGCATAGAGAAGTTTAGCACCGGCCTAGGCATTTTTTGTTATTTTAATTAAATTTATTATAATTATAAAATATGTTTGTATGTATAAAATTGTGGACTCTTTTTGTTAGTTTTGTATCGTTTTTTAAGCCCATAATATTTGTTGCGCCTTTTAATCTCACAAAATGGAAGGTTGGGCCTTGTATTTCTTAGTTTTGATAGAGAATTGTCACATGTTCAAAAAAAAAAAAAACCATGCCCAAAGCTAGCCTAAAGGCTAAACCAACGTCGCCGTCACCGATCTCTGCAACTGCAGATCTATAACTTTATTTCTGCAACTCTTTCTCTCGTACATCTTCCATCATCGACTCCTTTTCTAGCACACCGAGAGGAAGACGGCCAGGCTTATCGAGACAGCAAGACGACGCAATGCAAATTTCCTTCTTAGTGAGTCGTGAGTCTCGCACAATATTTTTTTTCCAGACCACCCCATCAGCTGCTTAGCCACCTAATGCCGCCTAACAGCCTTACTGATTTAATAAACAATTTTTGATTAATCGTGGCGGTGGTTAATCAAAAATGTTATACAAGGTTGAATTGAAGAAACTCCGCTTACAAGCAAGACACACCATTAGCACAAACACCCGATAAAAGGGAGAGGGTATTCGTCAAAGGGCCTTTAACGTCTAATTTATAGAGATAGTAACAAAGAGAATTTTGAGTAGTAAGGGACGATTACCAAATTGTTGGAATTTTAGATAGATGGGCCCGGAGGGCCTCATTAATACTGTTATCAACTTGTCAATTACCACTTGTTCAATCCATCAGGTGTGAGATTTTATCACAAAATATTTTGGCATTAGTTAGAGTGAGATAATCATATTTAAACACTTTTTTTTTTCTTTAGCCCACTGATGTGGGATAGCTAACCCAAATTCCCTGTGCAACTTGGTTAAGAATGAATGATGAAAAGTACAAAATATAATTTCGAAGTCATTAAAGGCCTTGCTTTTTTGTGTAAAATATGACTTATGTCATTTGAAAAAATGAAAATGTTCAAATGTAAAAGTTAGTGCAAATGTTGCCAGTATTTTTCTAAAAAAAGGAAGATTATGGAGAAGGACTAACTCAATTATTGTTATCCAACAAAACTATGCTAAATTTTTTTATCGTCCTTGTAGTATCATGACACTTTCAAAGTCACTCTTGTGGTGAAACATTGTTAACTAAACCCTCATGATGAGCCATTAGCCATGTTAGCAATTGAGGTCCAAACTTCAACTTTCATTAATTTTTTGTTAAATAAATCCACGTGGGTCTACGTGGAGAGGCTAAATTCCTCTTTCAAACCAAACAAAGAAACCAGAAAACATAAGTTGTCAGATACTAGGGTTAAACTGAAATTGGAATTGACTTGACGAAAAAAAGGCTTGAAACTTGAACGACAAGGATGAGAGTGTGGCTGGCGATGGATCCGGCGAAACTTTGACATCCCATGGCAACAAATCTAGCAGCTCCCGTGGCTGCATCCTTAGCGAACACGAGAGTGAAACTGATTCGTTCGGTGTCACAACCCCTTGGTGGTATTTGTTTTGGCAAGAGATACAGGCTTCCCTCCCTCCTCCCCCCTTCCCCCACCTTCCTGTTAAAGTACCTAGTGGTTGCATGGGCTTTTTTTTTGTCCTGGTGGTTGCATGGTTTACTCCACCAATCCCTTGCTCTTTGGTACATATGTAATTAAAACAGCCTTCAAATTTTGAATCACTTGTGTGGCTTTTAGTTTTGGTGTTGGGCCTGGAGATATTAGTTCTGAATGTCTTATCCAAAGCTCAAACATTTCCCTGCATGTATGTGCCATCTAGTTTTGAATATACAACGACATATGGTTTTGGTTTCTTGATTTGATTTGAAAAAGACCAACTTCGTCTCTCCGTGTAAGATTCATGTGAGCTTATTTAACAAGAGACTACAAAAGTATAGATTTGGATCACAATTGCTAACGAGGTTCACTACGAGAGTTTAGTTAACTACTTTTTCATGATGAGGGTGACATTGAAAATGTCATGACACCACGGGAAGCACAAAAAAGATTTGGCAAAAAATTAGAGATAAACAAAAGTTAAACAATTTTAAAAGTTTGGGACTCTAATTAGTGGGTCTCCTATCATTGAAGAAAAAAAAAAACTAATTGACCCATACGTATAGATGAATAGTTAAAAATAAAGGCTAAAGTTTAAGTTTTTTGCCCCTATATTGAAGATGGTGTTAGGAAACACTTCTAAGTATCTTTCGTATGAAACACAATAATAAGAATATAACTGCTTAAGAACAAAAGTATTCTCTAGATAAATAACCCCAAACCAACCTAATTGATTAACAAAAACATGAATTTCCAACCATTGTTTTGTTATACATTTTGTGGACCATGTTCCCGACACACTGAAAAATCTCTCCAAATGATCAAGCCTTATTAGAGTAGAGTCTTTGTCTCGGAATGCTACTTAATCTACGTTTATTGCATATCGTTTATTATAATGGTAATCAATCAATACCTCCTTGGACACTATTCTTTCGTGACTGTTAATCAACGACTGCAGAAAAATGGTGAATCGTTTAAATTTATATATTAAATTGAGATTATTTGGAAAATATTGTAGTATGCATGATATATATTTTGATATTAATTTTATAAAAAGGATCCCATGAAAAACAAATTAAATTGATCACAAGAAAAAGAAAAAAAAAATTCCAAAAGAAAAAGCTCCTAATATTGTGATATTAATTATAATATATATGTGATTGTATGAATCACCAACATATTGTATTTAGGATTATACTTTGAAGTTTGTCTTACTTGCAAGACAAGTAAATACGCTATAATTATTATAAATGAAAACATAAATAATAAAAATTATCCTCCACTTAAAATTTCTCAATCCTTCTTTTTATCTCTACCGCGGGCCTTTAGTAAAATAAATAGGCTACAACACTCAATTATTAGTGATATTTTTCTTAACTTATAAGTGAAAAATCTAGATTTGATTTTCGCCAGATGCGAGTTTGAACTATATTATTGTTAGCCCATTATGAGACTAAACTCATCTCTTCTCTTAATATAAAACTATAAATAATGTCGTTTTTTCAAAAAAAAAAAAAAAAAAAAAAAAACACCCAATTATACTTTATAATAATTTGGAACATTCCTTCCGCAAAAAGGTTTAGGTTAAACCCTCTCTACATATTGCAACCATTGTACAGAAATTTAATCCAAAATTCAAAACCCCAAAACGTCCAACAGCTGACTTACACCACTCTCCCTCTCTACATTCAAAAGCGAGACAATGTTCGGAGATCAAACTTCGTCGTCCCCATACGTGACGCCTTCGTCGACCGCAGCCTTCGGGCCGCCGTCTTCAACCCCAGCCTTGGGAACGCCGCCGTCAACCCCAGCCATGGGAACGCCGTCTGGGAACTCAGCCTTCAGGCCGCCGTCGTCGACCCTAGCCTTCGGTCCGCCATCTTGGAACCCAGGCTTCGGGCCGTCGTCTTGGAACCCAGCCTTGGGGCCGCCGTCTTCGAACCCAGCCTTCGGACCGCCGTCTTGGAACCCAGCCTTGAGGCCGCCTTCGTCGACCCCAAATTTGGGGACGCCGTCTTGGAACCCAGCCTTCGGGCAGCCGTCTTGGAACCCCTCCTTCGTCACTCCTTGGACCCCGGCATTCGTAACTCCGTCGACGTTTCAACAGCAGACGCCGTTGTTTAACTTCCAGCAGCCTCATTCTCCTGGCGCCTTCGAATTTGAATTTGAGAGTTATATGCCGTTGTTTGAAGAGCCGACACCCTTCCCTGACTTTGATTTGATGACCGAGATTGATCATGTTTCTCTCCCCTTCTCTCTCCCCTGTCGCAAGATCCCCTTCTCTCTCCCCAATCGCGATATTAAAGTAACTTTCCCTTTTGTTATTGGTTGTTCTCCAGTACAAAACCCTAACCCTAGCTTTCAATTTTCCTTTTGATTTTGAATTCTAATTTTTGAAATTTTGAATACTAAGCCCCTTACTATTTACGTTTCGATTTGAACTCTTGGTTCAAAAAATTGCATGCCCTTTTCACCTATATATATGGTCTATCAGTTGTTTATCCATATGGGATTTAGGGTTTCTCAATTTTAAGTTAATTATTCTTGTGTTTGAATTCCTTGTAACTTTTTGTTTGTTTCTTTCTCAGTCGACCAAAGAATCCATCAGCAACCTAACCGATGTGTCTCTAAAAATTACTAAGCATCTACTCACCACTGAAGGCAAAGACAAAAACATGGTGTATTCGCCGCTGTCCATTCAGATCGTCATGTGGCTGTTAACGGCCGGGTCAAAGGGTCCCACAAAGGGGCAGTTGCTCTCTTTCCTTAAGTCTAAGTCCGTCGACGAACTCAACTCCCTCGCAACCCATCTTGTTCCTCTGGTCTTCGCAGATGGATCCCCTAGAGGCGGTCCCTGCCTATCATTTGCCAATGGCCTTTGGGTTAAGGAGTCTCTCTCCATCAAACCTTCTTTCAAAGAGGTTGTGGACGCTTCTTACAAGGCAGATATAAATCATGTTAGTTTCCAAAACCCTGAAAAAGTGAGACTTGAAGTGAATTTATGGGCAGAAAAGGCAACGAAAGGTCTTATCACTGAGGCTCTTCCTCCTGGATTAGTTGACAAGAAAACCATTCTTATATTTTCAAATGCCTTATACTTCAAAGGCCTTTGGACCAACAAGTTCAATGCATCAAATACAAGAGAGGATTTTTTCCGCCTTCTCAACGGTCATTATGTTAAGGCACAGTTCATGAGAAGCTACGAGGCCCAGTTTGTAGAAGCCTTTGACGGCTTCAAAGTTGCAAAGCTCCCTTACAAACAAGGCGAAGACAAGGAGAGGCAGTTTTCTATGTACTTTTTACTTCCACATGCAAGAAATGGGCTGCCAGCTTTGGTTGAAAGAGTTTGTTCCGAGCCTGGTTTCTTAGATCGTCATCGCCCAGAAAGACAAGTCCCAGTTGGTGCCTTCAAAATCCCCAGGTTTAAGATTACCTCTGGCTTTAAAGCTTCCGATATTCTCCAGGATTTAGGACTGGTGTTGCCATTCACTGATGGTTTGACAGAGATGGTGGAGTCAGATATAATTAAGGGAAAGATATTTCATATATCTTTCATCGAAGTTGAAGAAGAAGGCACAAAAGCTGCAGCTATTTCTACTTTTGTCGGTTGTTCAGGTGCATCGGGTAGACCGATTGTACCGATTAAAAAGATAGACTTCGTGGCTGATCACCCATTCCTCTTTTTTATTAGAGAGGAGAGGACTGAAACGGTTATGTTTATTGGTCAAGTGCTCAATCCTCTTAAAGAATGATTTTATCATAGATAGGGTCAGAAAATCTCTCTTGTTCTATCTCTCTTTTAGGTTTGATTATCCCTTAGATTTAGATTTGGTAGTTTTGCTCTTTTTTTGAACGGAAACAACTAGTGCTCTATATGTTATATAATTTGGATGTATGATTGCGGTTGGGATGATTACTAATTTTTATTCATTAGTTTTCTTTGGAGCAGTATTTTGACATTTGAGGAATTCAGTGATTGCTTTGTGTTTCTCAGAAAATTATTGATTTTTGATAAGCAATGAACAAACACGATGATGAGATAAACTGTGATTTAAACGGTATAATATTCAATATTAGGAGTAATAAAGGGACAGTGATCCCTCGACAAGTTGATCCAATCTCTTCTCTCTTCTCGTTTGTGTTTTTTTTTATTATATTTAATTGTAAAAACGAAAGTATTTCTCTGAACTCTCTCAAGTCCTCATCTAAATGAAAACAAAATTTCGTATATTTCGTATATCCCTACGGCTGAACCCCCTCCCCCGCGGCGAAAGGTCTTTTAGTACCTTTTTGAGTTCTTCATTTTTTTTTTTTTCCCAAAAAATTTTAAAACTGTAAATGCCTCACAAGCAGTGAGGGATGGTTGCCGAGATGCGAGAGACAGTCGCAAGAGTCTGACCAAAAGAATGTGGATGTTAATAAAACGAGTTTAGTTTTAATTTAAAACTTGGCATAGATAAAAATGTCGGTGAACTCAAATAAAAGGTGTTGTGAATCTTAACCGATAACTAATAATTTTTTTAAGGACCAACCACCACACAAAGTTTTGTTTATATACATACTTCATACGTACTAAAAAAAAGATGCTTCATGACTGGTGTTGCCTTTCAATGGTGGTAATTTAACCGAGATGGTGGAGTCATCACCAGCAGATGCCACAATGTATCATAAATCGAAGGCACAGAAGTTGCGACTGTTTCTAGTTGTGTAGTTGTTTGTTTCGATTCTGGTGGTCCGATTTCTCGCAAAAAGACAGATTTTGTGGCTGATCGCCCATTCATGTTTTTGATCAAAGAGGAAATGACTGAAACGGTTTGTTCATTGGTCACGTTCTCAATCCGCTCGAAAAATGATTTATCATTAGGGCAACTCTCTTTTTAATCTGTTTTTCTAGATGCTATTGGAGTAGAAACCTGTCTCCGAATTCTCTTAGTACTACGGTCTAGTGGTATTCTTCTTAACTTATAAAAAGAGGTCTTAGGTTCGAAGGTTCGATTCTCCTCAAAGACAAATTTGAATCACATTATTGCTAGCCCATTGTAAGGCTAAATCCCTTCCATTTTATTGTGGATAATATGTTTGTTCAAGAAACTGTAATCAATATAGGATTCCGTCCGGAAAAAAGATTACTTAGTTTAACCTAAAGAATGAAACCAAAGTTCTACCCCGCTTTTTTTGTTGTGTGTGGATGTTTATCCCTTAGTTTTATTGAGCTTTTATTAGTTTAATTTGCTTCTTTTAATAATTCCTATTTGTTAGGAAACATGGTGGTCAGTGTTTGACCTAACTATTGTACAGAAAATTAAACCAAAGTATACCCCGTTTTGATCAGAGGATTGGGTTCAAAACCCTAGCTAGTGTGGCTGGCAAAACGTTGAAAAGATAAGCTACACCATTTTACACCAAGTGTTATATAAGTCGAGATAAGTTTTATATTTTAAGTTGTTAATTTTTTAACATAAATATCTCACCATTTATATAGTGACACGAAGTGTACCACCCTTGTTTTGGACACATTGAAAAATCTCTCCCCATCACCACGCAAAATTTTGTTTATTTGTAATTATTTACATACACCAAGTGATATTGCCGGATAGAGTCGAAGACTAAGACACCAAAACAATTGAGGTGTGTATGACGCTGTGTATTAATTTGATGCAAGTTGTAAATGTATTTCATTTGAGGTGTTATTAAAAAAAGTGCGCT
Source organism: Pyrus communis (assembly GCF_041283825.1). Lineage (NCBI taxonomy): Eukaryota > Viridiplantae > Streptophyta > Magnoliopsida > Rosales > Rosaceae > Pyrus > Pyrus communis. Next base: position 7,380,392 of record NC_142569.1, read on the forward strand.
ATACAAAATAATTGCTTTCAAAAGTGCTTTCACAGCCAAAAACGCTTTTGTAGAAAAACTTAAATTTTTAATAACAATTCCAAAAATGTTTATACTAAAAACAATTAGACCATAAACATAAAGTAATGTTATTTATACCATGTTTTTGTACCACATTTTCATACCATCTTTGGTGGCATCTGATGTGGACAGCCACATCATTTGAAAAATTTGCAAAACCTAAGGAAAAGAAGAAGAAAGACTTCTCGTATATCACAATCATCATTTAATTAACTAGTTTTTCTTAATTATTAGTTTATTAAATAATTAACTAAATTTAAAATTTTGATTAATTCAAATGATGTGGCTGTCCACATCAAATGCCACATTAAATGGTATGAAAATGTGGTACAAAAATATGATATAAATAACATTACTCTTTTCTATATTAAAACGAACATTCTATCCCCTTCCACAATAAAAAGCTCACTTAAACGCCTCTAGCTTCCCCACCCCCTTCCAAATCTACTTCAAAACCAGCGTGGCTGCCAAAATTGTTTCGTACAACATGTTGAGTAGTCTTTTCATTATTCTTCCTTCAAAACCCTAGCCCTTTATTCTTTGAAATTAAGAACCATACTATTTAGGTTTTGATTCCAAATATTGCATGCCGCTTTCACCACTGGGCAGTTAGTTGTTTCTCTATATGGGATTTAGGGTTTAGGGTTTAGGGTTTAATGTATGTTAAAAATGTTTTCCCTAAACTATATAGGGGTCAACCCAATGTTGGTTTAATTGTTCTTATAATATAATATTTCTGGATGATAATAATTAAATTTTTGTAGCACTTTTGACTGTTGGAGTTTAGAATTAAGCATTGGTAATTCACTTGGGGTTTTTGAATATCTATGATTTCTGGTTGATTTCTAAACCCTATTATTTGTGTTTAATTTCCTTGTAACCGGAGGTTGCTTGTTTGTTTGTACGTATCTCAGTCGACCAAAGAATCCATTAGCAACCTAACCGATGTCTCTCTCAAAATTACTAAGCAACTGCTCACCACTGACGGCAAAGACAAGAACATGGTGTATTCGCTGCTGTCCATTCAGGTCGTCCTGTGGCTGTTAACGGCTGGGTCAAGGGGTCCCACAAAGGAGCAGTTGCTCTCTTTCCTCAAGCCAAGTCCGTCGACGAACTCAACTCCCTCGCCTCCCATCTTGTCCCTCTGCTCTTTGCAGATGGATCCATTAGAGGCGGTCCCTGCCTGAACTTTGCCAATGGCCTCTGGGTTGAGGAATCTGTCTCCATCAAACCTTCTGTCAAAGAGGTTGTGGAAACTGTTCACAAGGCGGCTATAAAACAAGTTAATTTCCATACCAACCCTGAAGAAGCGAGAGCTGAAGTGAACTCATGGGCTAAAAAGGCGACGCAGGGCCTTATCAAAGATGTTCTTGGTCCTGGGACAGTTAACAACAAAACCACGCTTATAGCTGCAAATGCAATATACTTCAAAGGAGTGTGGAGCGACCAGTTTGATGCATCGGAGACAGAAGAGTGTCGCTTCTACCTTCTCGATGGTACTTTTGTTAAGGCACCATTAATGAGAAGCTACGGGGACCGGTTTGTAAAAGTCTTTGATGGCTTCAAAGTCTTGAAGCTTCCTTACGAACAAGGCAAAGACGAGAAGCGGCAGTTTGAAATGCACTTATTACTTCCCGATGCAAGGGATGGGCTCCCAGCTTTGGTCGAGAGGCTTTGTTCCCAGCATGATTTCTTAGATTGCCATCGCCCCGAACCACTAGTCCCAGTTCGTTTGTTCAAAATGCCAAGGTTTAAGATCACCTCTGGCTTTTAAGTTTCCGTTATTCTCAAGGATTTAGGACTGGTGTTGCCTTTTAGTGATGATGGTGAACTGACAGAGATGGTGGAGTCACCCCGAGGTAAGGCCAGACTTATCCATAAGTCCTTCGTTGAAGTTGATGAAGAAGGCACAAAAGCTGCAGCTGTAACTGTTGATGATGACATAGGATTTTCTCTACACGATGAACCGATTAAAATGATAGACTTTGTGGCTGATCACCCATTCCTGTTTTTCATCAGAGAGGAAATGACTGGAACGGTTCTATTCATCGGTCACGTGCTCAATCCGCTTGAAGGAGATGAGTAGAAATATATAACTCTGTTGGTTTATTTCTACATGCTATAGTTTATCCCTTAGACTTAAATCTGGTAGTATTCTATATGTTTTCCTTTCCTTTATGTTTTTCAACTATTTACGTTGTGGGATGATTGCGTTTAAAGATGGTTTTTACTTCTTTCAAGCAATATTTTAACAATTGAGGTTCAATGATTGTTTTGTGTTTCGAAGTTAATCAAAATTCCTCTAATTCGTTCCCTCTTTTTTCTTCTTTTCTTTTTGGTGTTTGAGGTTCAGTGATTGTTTCCATGACGAGTCGATTCAATCTCTGTTGAAATATTAATGTAAAATTTGTAAGGCTTTTATGAGAAAGCTATAATATTCAAAAGAAGTGGGCAAAGCCAATGATACTTTAGACCATAGGCTGCACGGAAGAGGATACTCTCCGGATTCACTTTGTGGGGATCCTAAGGATTCTCACATCCTAACCATTCATCGAATATCGTGCGATCAATTTTCGTCTGGTACTATATATTTGTGTTTAATTTTAAATAAAAAAGTCAAATGATTTCTGATTGTACGATGTACGATAAATGACTAAGATGCGAGGATCCCTAGAATCTCCACAATTTGAATACAGATGGGATCCAAATCCGCACACGAAGGCTTAGAGCCGTGTACAATGAATAGGGTTGGAAGAAATATGTCCAAGATATGCATTGTCTATGTAGCTTAGTGCGAAGTGCTTGCTTGTAAAATATCTCCAAGAAATATCCTATACAAAACTTAAAAGAGGTATAGAGAGAACAATCTAAAAGTGTGTGCAGTAAGGGTGTCAACCCGCGCAAGTCTAATAGGAAAAATCCGACTGTAATATTATCATTTTGTGAACATAATGTTACTTGAATGGTGTTGATCGTGTACACATTTTATTTATGACTCGTACGGATTTCAAATTGCGTAACTTATCGTGTCCGGATTGGCATTGGGCGTTTCAATTTTACCAAACCCAAACCCGAGAAAAAAATTCGAGAAAAAAAAAAAAGAAAAAGAAAAGAAAATTAAGGGCCCAAATCGTCGATAAAGAGTCGAGACTCTGCCACGCACAGCTCTTCTCAGTCCCAACGAGAATGGCAACGGCCTTCTCATTTGCGCAGACCACTCTCTTCTCCAAAACCTCACCTTCTCTCCGCGCAGCTTGCCTCAGAAGCTTCACTTTCTGCCTGCCGTTCTCTTCTTCCTCTGCAGCTCTTTCCTCCGATAAGCTTCACAGCAAGAAATGGAGGCAGCCGGTGGCTTCGGTGCTCGAGCTGGGCGGCGTCAAGATTGCTAAAGATGGTAACTTTAACCATTTCCCTCATCTGGGTTGCTCTTGTTTTTGATATTTGCTGTTTTTCCGTATTGGGTTTGAGTGGTGATGAGATTTTTGTACTTGGCTTGCATTTCTACAACCTGAAACTTTGAATTTCTTCATTCCGTAAGTTGTAGTTTTCTGTGAAACTGTTATATTTGAATTGGTTTTACGTTTTTACAACTTGGGTTCGCCCTTTTATTTTATTATTCATTAAGGCTGCAGTATATTTTGTTCGGTATGCAATTGGTTGGTTGAAAAATTTTGCATTTTGTTTCGTATACTTGTTAGAATTGTATCTCACATAAATTCGTTGCACTCTGGAATACTTGTTTCCGATTCGAGTACATTCCATTCCAATGTTGGATGGCTTAAGTCTAACAAATTTTTGGAAGAATGTTAGAACTCTCATCATATGTTGCTTTTGATGCTGTGTCGGATATGTACAAATGGAAAGTTGGCGACTTGGTTTTCTGAAAGATTTGTTATTTGCATAATAATTTTGGATTATGCGTTTGTAGATGTGCTGAGGGATGACCCCACAAACAATGTTCCGGATACAATTTTCGCAAAGCTTGGACTCCAACTCCACAGAAGAGATCAGCACCCACTTGGGATTTTGAAGAATGCAATATACGAGTATTTTGACACCAATTACTCGAATCAGTTCGATAAGTTTGATAATCTTAGTCCAATTGTGTCTGTGAAAGAGGTATGACCTTGATTTTATTAAAAATTGGGCCATGAAATACGCCAAATGAAGGGATAAAGAATCTTTAGCTTCCAGTGTTTATCATTTCGTATCTACTATGTTTGTGGATTGTTAACCTCATTGATGATGTCATGCATTTTTCATAAGAGAAGAATTGTAGATGTGCATTATTGCAATGCTCTTTTATCCTTATAAGATTGTAAGAACCTATGACTTACTTCTTGACAGTGAATAAAATTTTCAATTCTTTCAGAATTTTGACAATGTTTTGGTTCCTGCTGATCATGTGAGTCGAAGTTATAATGATACATACTATATTGACTCTCAAACCGTTTTGAGGTGTCATACAAGTGCTCATCAGGCCGAAATATTGAGAAGAGGACATACTCACTTCCTTGTAACAGGAGATGTGTACCGTAGGGATTCCATTGACTCAACTCATTACCCTGTGTTCCATCAGGTTTCTTAACTCTAATGCTTACAATAAGACTTCAATGCTTCTTAGCTTCTTGGGATTCTGCCTTATGTAATGAATTTATTTCCTGCCCATATAGATGGAAGGTGTTCGTGTTTTTTCTCCACAAGATTGGGAGGCATCTGGGACAGATGGCACATCTTATGCTGCTGGAGATTTAAAGAAATGTCTAGAGGGTTTGGCACGCCACTTATTTGGTAAAATCTATCTTGAACCACTGTGCTTGGTATCTCATAGACAAGCTATAATTTGGTTTGCCATTTGAGTACTTTAGTATCCAACAAATAGCAAATAGGTATATGGAGTGTTATTTGCTTTAAAAATTCTTCAATTGTTTTCTTAGTTTATTTTATTTATATATTTATAAATTATATGAATGATACAGTTGTTTTGGAACATCTAAGTTGATTAAATTGAAATTTTCAGGTTCTGTGGAAATGCGCTGGGTTGATACATATTTCCCATTTACCAACCCATCATTTGAACTTGAGATATTTTTTCAGGTATACTACTGACTATGATCATTTTGGGGGCACAAAATAACATTCCGTGTTTGTTTTGGATTGTGAATCTACTTCATGCTATTTCTGATATATGTATAATTGTATATATATAATATGGATACTTCCAATTTTGGAACTCTACTTCTGCCTGTATAACTTGTTTTATCTACTGCCTGGGATATCTAGGAATTCTAGAGTGGAAGTAGGTGTTTACGCTAGATTTAAACTTGATACCTCTCCTAGATTACATGTAGGTCCCTTGAGACCCTTAGAAACCAAAACACAAGGAGTTGAATGCATGTAGATGAAAAAGTAATAGAACTTTTTCTTTCTGGTTACGAAAAAGTATAACTTATCAAAAATATATCCATGCAACTCCCAGGAGATACTTTCTATTCTGACTGTTTCTATTGCTCATTATTACTGTTCATATTCAACTAGTGCTTTTGATATGCTTTGAACTGGGACACCTGTTGATATTTAAATCTCATGTTGAACTAGTGGCCATTGGTACAAGGTGTGGTTCTTAAATGTTAAGGAAAGTTTTCTGTTGTTACAGTTCATGCTTTGAAACCGCTTGTCATTTCTTTTGAATTGACGCTTGGATGCATGAATATTTTTAGCATTAAATCAATTTTATAAGCTGATGTTGAATACAATACCAGGAAAAATGGTTGGAAGTTTTGGGTTGTGGGGTGACAGAACAAGAAATATTGAGGAGAAGTGGCAAAACAGACAACGTTGCTTGGGCTTTCGGACTTGGATTGGAACGGCTGGCAATGGTTTTATTTGACATCCCTGATATTCGGCTTTTCTGGTCAAATGATGAGAGATTCACTTCTCAGGTGGTTCCTGAGTCTGTTAAATATGATTTTTTTCTTCTCTTTCCTCTTTTTTTTTATAGATATATTCCATTAGCTCGATTTTAAGACTTACAAGTGAAATAAGCAAGTATTAGAGTCCTTGTCATTTCTAATCCAGTATCTGATTGTCCAATTTTGGATTTGGATACAGTTTTCGAGTGGCAAGCTGGGAGTCAAATTCAAGCCATTTTCCAAGGTAATGTTGCAACTCACACAGTGGAAATTACCATGTTTTTATTTTTTATTTTTTTGTCCTGGTCACTTATTATTGTGTAAAATTAAGATAAAGTTTAGTGAGATCTTTGACCTCCATCCCTCCCTCCTTCATGTGTTTAGAGCTTGGGCTGCCCCTTTGTTATATCTTGTAAATCAAAAGATAGAAAGCAAAAATTGAATCATGAAAAAGGAAAAAACAAATAAATGATGATCTTACAGCAGTTGCTTCTTAAGATCTTGGTAGTTATGGATCTAACTATTAATTTGAGGGTAAATTACTGCTTGCTAGCATTTCTTATAAAGTTTCTTTCTTTTCGTTTCAGTATCCTCCTTGTTACAAGGATGTCAGTTTTTGGATAAATGAGTCTTTCACCGAAAACAATCTATGTGAAGTTGTTAGAGAAGTAGCTGGAGATCTTGCAGAGGAGGTATGCCTGTTTTCACTCAAACTTTCTGGAGGTGTGTAGACGTTGAACATTATGGTTGAAGGGATACATTAATGTTTATTGGAAATGAAAAGCAGCTCTAACTTGACGTCTTCAGTGCAGCTAGTTTTCTGAAATGATTTTCTACCGAAGAGGCTTAAAATTGGAGGATTCGAAAGTTAAATTATAATCCCCACACTCAAACTGCTATATTAATTAACTGTATCAACCTTACTAAGTTGTTTCGGTGGAATAATTCCTACACCTGGAAAGTTATTTGTAATCCGAGTGTAGAAGTTTTACAAAAATCTCTTCTATGATTACCACTGTGATATTTGTCCATCAAATATTTCGCCCCAACATAGTCTGGAGTCTGATGAAGTGATCTCTAATACCTGACAGTATATTGGAAGTGGGGTTATGCAGTTTTCTGAAATAGCTATTCCATGATTGCCAGGTACAATTGATAGACAATTTCACAAACAAGAAAGGAATGACCAGTCACTGCTACAGAATCACATATCGATCCATGGAACGCTCGCTCACAGATGATGAAATTAATAAGTTGCAGGCAAGTCCTATAACGAGAGACGATGTATCATATCTTTCCTTCATAGGAGCATTCACACTTCCATAACTGTTTCGAATGTGTATGCCACACCTCCATAACTGTTTCGATTCTGTATGCAGTGGAATGTAAGAGAGTTGGTGCAGAGCAAGTTGAACGTCGTTCTAAGATGAGAGGTCTCGGTGCAGTAGATGGCAATCATGATTTATAGGTGTTGAATTTTTACCTACATTGTAAAATTGTTCCCTTTTTTTTCAGCTGCCTGTGAATACAGATTTTTAAGCCTGCCTTGGCAAGAGATAAAGAGATCAACCTTCCAAGAATTCAAGGGGGAGAAGTTGAAAATAATTTTTTTTTTTTACTGGAGAAAGAAAGGTTGTAGTATGGAAAATGGTTTTGGCAAGCGAATGTATTATTTCAGCAGCGGTAATTTGTTTCAGGGAGATGCGCAGGCCTGTTTTCTCTTCATGCACACGCTTATTTATTTCCGACCTTTTAGTTGAGTAAATCAAAGATGAATCAAGGGCCACCACGCAAGATATGCACTTTTGGTGTTTTACAGGCAGTGACAGGAACTGTATGCATATGGGCTTTGATTATATCCAAACGGGAAACCTAGTTCGACCTATGGCATCCCCAAACTTGGTTCTTCTATGCAGAAGCATGGCCTCCACAATTTCGTTGGAAATTGCAAGCTTCTGGAGGTCGCATCTAGAGCTCACATCTAGTTCGTTACAGATTTTGTGTGATCTGTAAACTGGTTTGTTCACATCCTCCTGCGAATGAAAGAGCAAACTCACAAGGAAATCTTATATTTAAAGATAAACGCTCTTAACCACTCAACTTACAAATTCTCAGAAAATAAAAAGGAAGCTATATTAAGAGAAATACAAACATTAGTTGAAGAATACAATGCTAATATTCTTAATGCAGGAGGGTAAACACAGTAAAGAATTCTGCATACTTCTTTTGTTTGCACATTCTTACCTCTTTAATCTTCTTTGCTTTAATATATCCAAATGTTATACACAAACAAAAGAGTGCACAATTACGAGAAGAATGTAATTTTGTTGAACAAAGTAAAAAATTCTATATCGGTCATCTTATAAAACAATCACAAATAATACTAAATGGTTGCAATTTTAATTTCATCAAAACTTTGGCATAAAAATCTCGTACTTATTGATTACATGAATAATTAAGTTAAAACAATATCGATGTAATTAGTGGTAGAACGTCATTCTATAAACTTCAACAAATCTTGTATAAAATGTATACCACTTTTGCCGACGATGTGTTATTGTGTTGCCATGAGCCAGAAGGTAATCGTTCAGGACGGCAACAGGTCAAGGGGGAAGACAGACAAAGAGTGCCATGAGTCAAACAATTAGGACAATGATAGCCTCTCGAATATCTGATGTCAGGTCCCTTTCCACCTCCACCCTTGTCGACGAGAAATTTTTAGGTGTACCGGGTACACCAAAAAAATTTGGTGTACCCTCTTCTCAAGGACCAAGCAACGTAGGAGGCAGGATGCCTAGCTCATTCGAATTGAGGATCCTCTCCGATCCTCTTTGTGAGATTCTCATCATGTTCGTTCATTGTACATTGTACAGTTAGTTTTTATCAGGTATTGTTCATGTTTAATTTTAAATAAAAATATTTAAAATGATTTCTAACCACACGACACAATGAACATGCATGATTTGAGGATTTTCAAAATCCTCACAAAGAAAATCCGAAGAGGACATTCACAAAGAGGATCCGAAAAGTATCCTCATTCAGCTCATTCAACATTTTCCCCCAAATTTTGTTTAAGGAATACAGTCCACATTTAGAGGATTAAGCACAAAGGTCCTCTCCCTATCTGAATGTCCACTTCCCATAGCTATGTGTTCTCTACATTATCTTCAAGGCTTCAACTGTGTTGTGGTGTATACAACTAGCTAGAAAGAATTTGTTTTATATCGTTTTGGGTTCTTCTCTTTCAATCCGTGTTAAATGCTGAAATGAATAGACACATCGAAAAATAATATCTTATGATGAGACGATATATACAAAAAGATATATTTAATCAATTGAAAAAAACATATTCGTTACTAAGCTGGAGTGTCGTGATGAAGAAATGAGACATAAAATGATATACAATTATTTACAAGTCAAACTCTCTCATTTCTCACACAAGTTGAATAAATATAGAAAGTTTTAACGAAAAGTTCGCGGTACTATTCATTTTAATGAAAAATCATATTTTTACACTAAAAAGTCAATTCTGGTATTATTCACTTTACCTTTTATTTTGTCCTTATGGTTAAAACTCAAAATTTTCAAATCTTTTTCATTAATTTTCCTATAAATATAATGCTATATCATGATTAAAATATAAAAAATATACTTTTTGTAAAAGCTACGTTACGAACAACATAATCAGCATCATACACAAGGTTCTTATCTAGAAGGGCGGAGCAATTCCATTCACACTGTTAATATTAACATCAAATCATAGTTGTCTCGGAATGAAAATAAATGATTAATTATACAAAAATATTATTTGTTATCATAAACGTCAATTTAAAAAACTCCTGGCATATCTCGCAATGAAAAGTGCTTTTCCTCCAATCAGGGAGAAAGTATTAAAGAAAGTCCAGCGGTGGCCCAATCCGCAGACAATTGCATTAAATTGCCCTTGACCCAAAAAAAATGATGGTCCAACCGGTGCAAAATTGAGACCTAGATTGTCTGCCTTTTCCATTTCCATTTATTTCTGTGATTACGGTTAAGATCATCTCCAACCAAAGACTGGTCAGATGGCTCGTTTTAGCCCTCTGGCCCTCCAAAAAAATTAATATTTTAATGAACAGTACATGATCATATTTACCTCAGTGTCCAACCGAGAGCCATAGGGCCAAACATAATTTATTATTTAAAAACTACAACTTAAATTCAAATCCAATAGCTAAATGACGTCAGCTAGCCGTTTCATTTGAATGTTGTATAATGGTTTAGGAAGTTATAAGAAAAAAAATATAATTTAAAAAAAAAAATGAAACAAAATTTGTAAAATAGAAGTTATAGGAAAAAAATATAATTTAAAAAAAATATGAAACAAATTTTGTGAAATAAAAGTTATAGGATAAAAATAGAATTTAAAATAAAATAAAACAAATTTTGTGAAATATAAGTTATAGGAAAAAATCGAATTTAAAAATAATATGAAACAAATTTTGTAAAATAAAAGTTAAAGGAAAAAAATAGAATTTTTAAAAAATATGAAAAATAGAAGTTATAGGAAAAATTTTGTAAAGAAAAAAATAATAATAAAACTGTAAATAAAAAAAAAATTCAAATGTAACGGCTAGCTGACGTCAGCTAGCCGTTGCATTTGAATTTTTTTCTTAAGCATTCCTGTTGGTTATAACCGATAGGAAATAAGATTTTTCTGGCCAGCCCTCTCCAATTCCGTGGGGCCCTCTTACATTCCACATCCCTCTAATATAGCCCTCGGTTGGAGACGGTTTTCGGGCTATTTTTGGCCCTCTGGTCCTCTGGACCCTTCGGTTGGAGATGACCTAAGCTACGTCAACATTTTATATTTCCATTGCTTTTTGTCTTATTATTTCTATAAAAAAAATATCAAGATAAAATGTTGACGTGGCTTAACCGTGACCACATAATATAGGAGGGGATGAGAATGGTATGGGATGGGGAGGGCAGACAATTCAGGTCCGCAAAATTGGGCAGGCAATTGGTGGTCTCCGAGAAGCTTGTTGGAATGCCCTTGCAACAATTGTCGGGCCTTGAGGCTGGTGACTGTAGGTGACGTTGGGCTTGACGTTAAGCAGCAGAAGGCCAGACCCACCCACGTGCACTGAAGTGAGCCAAATGACTCCAATTTGGGAATTGGATCCTCTCCTGAACTTGGGCTCAGGAGCTTCCTGACCAATACACAAGGGCCGTTGGATTTTGATCCAACGACTATAAATAGGAGGTCCTCTAAAGTTATAATAATTGTAGTTGTTGGATCAAAATCCAATGGCCCTTGTGTGTTAGTCAGGAGGCTCCTGAGCATAAGCTCAAGAGAGGATCCAATTCCTCCAATTTGGGAGCGCCAGTCGTTGGATTTCCAATGGTTTATTGATGAGGACCTTGGATTCCAACGGAAAAAAATCGAAAATGAAGCTGTTGTGGCACGTGGTGTTTTGTGACGCATCTAATTTTAAAAAATTTTAAAAATTCAACCGCTAAATCAATTCGACGAATAAAAATAAATAAAATACCAAAAAAGTCCAAAAAACTTACAATGTTCACTCTTAAAAAATCTTACAAAATTCACAACTTAATTAAACAAAAATATGAGCAGATACTACTAAAGAATAATCACACGTGACACTACATGAATAGTCAAAAATCTTAACAAAAATTTGAGTATATATTATTAATGGATAATAACACGTAGTGCGATGAAATTGGTTGAAAATCTCATTAAAAAATTAAGGCAATAATGACACATGAGGATAAGGTCAAGAAAATATTAATAAATAAAAAATATATTTGTGAGTAGTAATCGCCCTTATTCTTGTCCTTCGTCTTTCCAAATAGATGGACTTTCATAAAGAAAATTAGTGTTTAAAGTGAATAATAAAGACCAATTTCATTACCTTTACCCTTGCATTCTCTTACTCTCCCAAAACGGATGGACTTGCTCTTATCTCTGCCTCGCCTCATGCATGTGAGGGCGCTGCCACATGGCCCATTCCTATCAATGCTATCTCGCAATTAACATGAGACCTATAGTGTATAGATACACTCTACCATCTGCAGAGCGCGTTAAATCGAATATGAATTTTCACATCAGGATTCAGAAACAGCGTGGTGGCTTTGGCTTTTTTGCAAACCCACCCAGGTCAGATGGAAGGGACGTAATAAGCCGCCGAAAGATAGACAGAGAGAGAGACAGAGAGAGAGAGAGAGAAGAGAGCCAGGTGCAAGTTGTAAGGCTGACAAGTGTGCGTTCGATGTGTGATCGATGTGATTAAAGAAATATTGTTTAATTCGACCAAAAAATAAATATTGTATTTAAACTAACCTCTGAACTCTCTCTCTCTCTCTCTCTCTCTCTCTCTCTCTCTCTCGCGTATGGATCATGCATCTGCTTCCCAAAGTCCTACATGAGTCCCAACCACTACTCAGATTCTGCAGGGATCGACGGTGTCAGATGACCTCATGTCTTTGTAAACCTATCGATGTAAACTCCAACTCGTCCACGAACATGCTGTTGAGCTTGTGAGTTTTCCCCACAACCCGGCCATGCATTTTATTTAACTCTATTGTTAATAAGTTATTAACTCTTAATCTAAATTTCCCTTCACAAGTCTACTACTTACTATTCAGCTTCCTCTAGATAATTAGGGTAAACGTACAAATAATGAAAGGATGCGTGTGAAACTAGCACCAGAAGCCCTTAGCATTCCTACCCTTTGTACGATACAAACGTCGAGAGGGAAAAAGAATTGGTAAATGAAATTGGAAAGTGTAGCATGCAATCCAACAAGCACAAGGATTGTCTGCCCTCTACCTTCCGTGCCTTTCTTGTGCCCTTTTGTTTGTGTGATCACGGTTAAGTTACGTCAATATTTTATACTATTATTGACGTGATTTAATCGTAATCACACAAATTAAGAGGGCACGAAAAAAACACCGAAAGTGGAGGGCGGACAATCCTTGTCCATCCAACAAATGCACCAATTAGGTCATTTTCCATTGGTAGCTTGTGACAAACACAATGATGATGGATTTTGAATGGGGATTTTAGTCAACGCTTGGTTAGTCAACTTCATGGGTGTGCCCCATGAAAAAGCATTTCTGTATGATAATGAAAATGCTTTAAAATTTTCAAGTTTGATTTTTTCTTCTGCAGAAAAGCAGAGAGCTCAAGAGTGGTTACGAGAACTGATCGATTGAAACAAACAAACGCCATCTATAAGGAAACCCACGACATTTAGCATGCATATTAATTTAGAGTTATCTTTGTTCTTAATCAACTCATCACTATGCATGAATTTAGCACGCATACAAAATGCTCATTTGCCCTCTGAACTATCACTTAATTTTCAATTTTTTTCCAAAACTTTTTAATCGAAAAATTAAGAATTTAAACTTTTTTTTTTTGCCGATTTGCCCGTGTTGTTAATTTTTTGTTCATTCCATCTAAATTTCTGTTAAATGAAAGCATGTGCACAACATGTGAGGATAGTTCGGTCGTTTTATTCTTTAAAATAATTGAAAATCTTAGATTTCTAAATTATAAACCTATGCAAATATGTGTGATTCTATAGCTTTTGTGTCTAATTGTTTAGTAAAGAGATGCTTTTGTAAAGAAGAGTCATGTGGTGTGCACGTCATAAAAGTTAACATTAATTTGGATGATGAAATCTATTAAAAACTAAAGGGTGGGAGGAAATCAGTCAAAAAAATTAGTTTTAAGTCCTTCATTTTCCAATTAAAAAGTTCAGGGGGAAAATCAAAAGTTAAGTGATAATTTAGGGAGCAAATTGACAATTTAGCATGCAAACTCATCACTCATCAGATCTAACTAGCAAATAGGGTTCTAGCTAGAGGAACCAAGACTTGGTGCCAATAACATGACCTAACTACTCAAATTTTAATAGTGTTAGATTCTCTTGATAGTTTTCATGCTCAAATTTTACAAATCAACTTGAAATATCACAATGTGTTTTGAGCTTACATCAACAAAGTCTATCATGATTCATAATTAACATAATCTGATGTATTATTGAACATTTTTTTTCGTAGTACCTACAAGCATTTAGTGCCAACACATTTAAATTAAAGGATCAAATACTGTTGTATCCAATTTCATAATTTTTTTTTTTGGTCTAACGATAAATTTGTTAGATTAGATGTTAGATTAGAGAGCTAACGAGGTTTGAACCCACGCCATGATGCAAGAGCAACATTCCTCTCTACCACTATGGTAGAGGGCCACTTGCTATCCAGTTTCATAGTTAAATAGATGTCGACACTGAGCGTCCATAGATGTTAAAATAAAAAGTCTATATTTTGAAAGGAGAAAAACTTGTCTGTGACAGCCCGTCCCGAATTATTTGTACCGTATGTGTGAAATGTCGTTTTTTCCATTGGTGGGTATTTGTTATTTTGGGTGGTTGTTGTGTTGTTTGGCTGGTTGCATCTGGACCACACACTCACCCTCATCTTCATCTCCTTCCCCCATGTACCTTCTCTGTTTCGAACCTCTCTCTCTCTCTCTCTCTCTCTCTCTCTCTCTTTCTCTCTTCTTCTTCCTTGTACGGACGAGACCCAAATCCCTTGCAAACGTCACGGATCGAGGTGGAAAATTATACCTTTGTATTCGTGAGGACCATACGAGTTCAACCATACCAATTTCAAGTAAGGAATCCTTTGATTTCACGTCGAACTAGGAATCTCCGATTTGGTCACTGTTCATGCACACGTGAAATGTTGTTTTTCAGGGAATTTGAAGCTTATAGGAAGCTTAGTGAGGTTCTTAGGAAGCTTAGGGTGGTTCGTTGAAAGGATTTGGACGTCGGGATAGTGAATTACAAGTTTGGCTGATTTTCCTCGAATTTCTCCGGCGAAATCCTATGATCTTTGAGGTTTCAAATAGCTATAACATTGTTCTACTCATCTCTAGCTTTCCACTGGTGCAAATTTCATAGAAATTGGTGAAGAAACGAGTGAGAATGAAGGGTTTGAAGTTTTTCCAGTTTTCCAGCGATCGGCGATTCGCCGGAGAAGAAGACGGAATATTCTATCAATTTGGACGGAATATTCCTGACGGCGTTAACTGACGCCGTCAGTGTGCCTGGTACGTGGCTGCGCGTGGGGGGCGCGTAGGTCCGTGCACTCGCCGGCGCGTGGAGGCGCATGGAGCATGGAAAAATTATTTTAAAAACATGGGGATGTTCGTGAGGTTGAGTAGATCACGTTGGTGTATTCATACACCCCATTTGAGCATTGTATAAGAAGTTATTACGTAGTATTGGTTATGTGCTTTAATTGACGTTTTTATAGTTGTTTCGCATATAGGTGAGACCTATCCCGAGGACGAGCACGGTCACTCGAGGCAAGGGGGTTACGGCCCTTCCACATATCAGTGAGTGGGCTTTTGGTTTTCCTTATATACCTATATACTTGTGGTTTTTCCCAGAAAATGAAATGGAATGTTTATATGTTTTAAAATGCCATGCTTAGTGTGTGCCTATTTATTTATGCATAAGTAGTTGCATATATGTATGTTTGGTGCTGTGGACACACAGATAAGTGCCAGGTAAGTTATAGTTTATAGTTGTGACGTAGTAATTATGTGATATGCATAGAGAGCTCATAACTTGCACCCCCGGTGTTAGTGCTCCCGCCCAGAGTAGGGCACAGTCCTTCACGTGATGTTCACCTCCCGCACCACACGCTCATCTTGGATCCAAGTTAGGTGCACAATCCTGTCGTACAAACCACTATAGGTGGTTCCGACTCGTAGGTGACCTGCGATTATTCGCCCAGTCTTCACGTAATCGTAGCACTTGAGCGTATTTATTTACACCCAGTCCTGTCGTATATACCACTTTAGGTGGTTCCGACTTGTATGCAGGTATAGTTAGTGAGTTGGGGATTTGAGCTCTAGATTCAGCCGTACAGGTCACTCTGGTTGACATATTACTTGCATTGATTGACATTACCTGGGTTACTTACATTTTATGTGGAGGCATTCGACATGGCATATTTCTGAGCATGTTTTCGCTATATGTGTATATTCTATTTTCTGGGAAACTATATAGGTTTTACGGCGAGGGGTTAGAACTTTTGATAATGAAATGATTTTTGAAAAGCCTTGTTTTTGCCCACTCACACTTTCTGTTTTGTGCCCCTCCAGGTTCTAGTTTGGATTGCTCTATTGGTGGCTTACGGGGAATCCACGGCATATCTGACAGATTATCACCAGTGTAGGACCTGTATTTAGTTATTATTTTTCTTCTGGACTGCACTTAGACTTTCTGTGCTCTGAATATTGTTTTTCACACTTACACTTACACTTGTACGTTAACTACATTGTTTAGTAGTTTGGTTTTTATTTATTCGTACTTTTATTATTATATTTTGCTTCCACACTGTGCACACGACTATGTCACCCTCATGTGACGGCCATCACGCCTTGATTTCGGTCAGGGTGTGTCATTATCTGTGTGCAATAAAAATAAATAAAAAAAATCTATGATGCTCAAAAATATAAAATGTTTTAAGTATTGTAACCGTTGAATTTTTATTTTTATAATTTTAACTAAAGATCTAATAGTTACAAAATTCAAAATATCAAATAGCAAAGTTTTTCTCAATTTGTAAGGTTTCCAAGTGCACCAAGTGGTTTAACGAAAAAAAAAAAAAAAAAAACCTGCATCAAGTAGCTCCTAATATATTCCTTTGAGCAATTAACCGTGCCCAATTGAAAAGCGGGTTTCCATTGAATGTCAAACCGTGGCCAAGTGCCAAACTGCATCCCGAATCATGAGCTTCATAGTTTATTAGCTAGATGGATATATAACGTTATTCACATATTTATTTTTACTTATAACACGGTATGGTTAATTTTTGACCATCGATCTTCTTCAATTCATCCAATCCGATGGCCACAAATTGAGAGGTATGTGTGAGAAGTAAAAATAGATGTGTGGATAGCACTACTTAGCTGGATATGTCATGCAAGTTGAATAGATAATTAGGGTTTCAAGCATTTGTCATTTTAACCATGCCATTGTAGCCCGACTCTCCTTTCCAAAACCAAACCCTTTCTCTCCCTGACTCTCCTTCAAGCATTGGTTCCACTTCCATCAGCTTGTTTCCGTGGCTATGACGCTTTCCTCTCAAATTTGGTGGCTGCATCCTTGCCCGCTCAGATCCTGCAGACTCGCCGCCTCGAGCGTTCAATGACGACGCCGCTATCTTGTGCAACCAAAGCAGGTGACTCCGCCTTGTGCGACCTGATCTTCTCAGGGATATTGTGGAGCTCACTAATGTGCTAATGGTGTGGTCCTAATTTGGGTCTTGGTTGCTGCGATGAAATGATCGGTGGTTTCTTTCTTTCTCGAAGTAGTATGTAGTTGGTTTTGTTGCCTCACCCTATAAGTTGTGGTCGCGTGTTTTGTGGTGGCTGGATTTGTCTTTGCTTTATGCGATTGGTATGTTGTCTTGTTTTTCAACGATGACTTATTGTGGTCTCACTTGCGATGACTCTATGTGGCCTATGCGATGACTATGTGTTTGCCAATGTTAATTTGTTGTGTCTGTCATGTTTTTGAAACAAATTCGTACTGAAAGACATCTTGTGGGGTAGGGCAGTGCTTGTGGTAGCCGTTTAGGGGTTTATTGTTGTTTGTTTACTTGCGCAAATTTACTCCAGATCAATTTCTTGATCATTGGAGCTTATGTACTCGATTGGCAACCCTTGTAATTGTTTGTGAAGTTCAATGAAATACCATTCTATCGTTTCTTCTCAAAAAAAAAAAAAAAAAAAAAAAATCATGTCATTGTTTCACTGACTATAACAAATCTACAGCACAGTTATGATTCAATGTAAGGCAATAATGTAGGGTGTATATAAGTTTAACCACAAAAATAAAAACTTGCATTTTTCATTTCAACCATGACATTATTTCATTGAGAATTACACTAACATAGTTGTATTTTCAATATGCATGCAAGTGCTCCGAAGGCTGAGAAGGAAGTTGCATTTTGCGTTTTAGCTAGCCATGCCATTATTTCATGGAGCACTACAAGATGATTGTATTTTGTATGCAATACAAAGATGTAGGGTGCAGATAAGTATCACTTAAGTTGAAAAGAAAGTTGAAGAGACTTTCTTTCTTTCTTTCTTTTGGGTAAATGGAGAGAAACTTTCTTTTGTATCATGTCATTATCACGTTGGGTTTCATAATGTGTAATATGAGAATCAAGTTTCATGAAAAGTTATGAGAAAAACAAAAGCTGAGTTTCATATATTGTCGTAGAAAGCTTGAGGCTTTAGATGGAGAGATTTTAATATGTAACAAAGTGTATATTCTTATCACTGTCTCATTATATCACATTATGATAGTGATACTAATAAAAGAATATACTCTCAGTTGTAACTTGTACGAAAAAATCTACCTTCAAATGGAAGGAGGTAGTGTGGATAGTTGGTAGCATAACCATAACCGTAGTGTCAATATATATATATGTATATTATTTCTTGTAATACTCTTAAGATAATTTTACAGTACAAAATATCATATACTTTAAAATTTTATTGTTAAATCTTAATCATTCATCTTTAACCAAAACGTTATCAATTAAAAGTTATAAAATAAACACTACTCTAATCCAATAACCTGAATAATGATTTTCAGATTACCTCGAGGTTGTTCCTCCTTGGAAATCACACAATCCCCCCTTCTTTCCATCCCTCTCTCTCTGTCTCTGTCTCTGTCTCTGTCTCTCGAAAACTTAGATATGCAACACACGTTCACATTGGAATGCTCATCCAAGCCCATAATACAAGCTTTCTACACTGCATCCTGCATGGTAGTCCACAACTCAAGACCATGGGCAGTATTTCTTTTCTTCTTTCTTTATTGGAATTATTTGAACAACTTCCACCAATCCACCTTCTGATGAAACAGAATAAACAAATAAAACCCTTTAGCAAGACAATAAGAACGTGTGACATAGAAACATTATTAACAGGAAAATATCTTCTGCATTCTTTTGTAATTCATATTTATTTGATAAAATTGTACGCCTGGTGTAGAGAAAAGTTTTAGGGTTTAGGGTAATTCATATCTTCTGCAGACTTTACAAAGATCAGTTCTTACACCTACATATTGGAGCATTCTTGATGAACACTTCCACAGTTCTTTTACTCCCAACATTTACCCTTATTTAACACAAGTTGAAAACTCAACTAACAAAACGATATCTGAGGATTCTTACAGGAAGATCATCAACTGAAAAGCCATACTAGCAATTTGCAAATCAAGGGCAATTCAATGGACTGAATAACTCGCGTCTACCATAATATTTACATACATTGTACAAAACTATACAAATAAAAAACCTAATTGTGATACTTTATCATACACGTGGTTTGCATCCTTGTAAGAGAAATAGTGGATGAGTCAAAATAATATTTCTGCATGGCAGACTTGCCACCTGTAACAACCCCAACGATGCCAAGTAGGAATAGGATTTTCTCATTTTCTATTCTCATCTTATTTCATCCCCTCCTCTCATATATTATTTTTTGTTTTATTATCTTTATAAAAAATTAATATAAAATGTTAACGTGATTAAATTGTAACCGTTCAAATAGGAGGAGAAAAAAAAAAAAATAGAAAGGAACATAATTTTCCTCCTGCCTGCCTAGATTGGTAGGTCCTACAATAGAAACCGAAAATAGAATGGGACATAGCCATGTGATTTCACCTGACCCCACCTATCAATAATGCCATTCTGATCCCACATTCTAAAAGGCGTACCCTAGTAGGTGCTTTTGTGGTTATACTTGACTGGAAAACTGGATTCTGCTTCTTGTGTGTGCTCACACATAACTCTTGGTCACGCCACACTACATACCTCAAATGGAAGTTAATAAATTGAATGATTTTGATTATAAAAATTTATAAATTTATACAATGAAGATACATTACTTACAATTGGTAATATATGTGCATTCTTCAATAAAGAGATCCAAGTATTATCTAAGTTTAACACTTATCCAGTATATCTGGGTCTATTAGACTGAATTTAGAAACTTAATTAGCTGAAATCATATCAAAATGTGTTAACTTAAATTGCTTTATGCGTTAAGGTTTGTTGTGTCCATCGAACTGTCCTCTCACAAATTGAACAGAACCAAAAAGACTCCTATAACGTATATAGAAAGATAATGCCTACTATGACATGGTAATACCAGGATTCAAAAACCAGAAAATTGAGGACAAACTGACATATCCTTTATTGTATACCCCTTTATTTCTCTCTTACATTTTTGCCTTCATTTATCTTATTACATCATTATCTTTCTGGATAAACAACTGACTGATGCAACAAAAAAAAAGTGATTTTTACACACTTATTATTATTTATTTATTATTCTTTTATTTACTCAATCAACATATAAAAAAATAAACAACAATGCGCAAAATCATTTTTCTATGACAAATTACATGAAAGGTTTTTTTGGTAAATAAATTACATGAAAATTTTTTGTCAGTGAAAAAGAAGGTAATAGAAAAGCTGAGAACTTTGTTGCAAAAACTAAAAGATTCGAAAGGCTCAATTGTAGTGCAGCATGTGGTATGGCGGGAAGCTCAGCAAAGCCTCGGGTTTATCATTGTTATCTTGTGCTGCAAAACCAGGTCACACTAGTACATGATTGTAGGCTACTTGTGTCCATGTCCGTCCTCCTCAACGATCCCATACAAAATGTGCCCTCTTGTTAATCCCCCATACCCTTAAAACCCAAGATCCTTCTGTCGTTTAAGATCTTGCCTACCCTAATTTATAGGGTAGCTAGTACCGTTGTAGTTGTACACTAACTAATAGCATGCATTACTCATTACTTTACGAGAACCTGAAGAGAGAAGATCGCAAGATGCTTCTTCGATATCAAATCATGAGTCTTCTCCTATCTTATTCACCTTCTGAAACATACGGGGCTTCAAGAAAATATCAAGTTTCTGGAGGAATATTGTCTTTCATGGAAGGTTCTTACAGTAGAATTTATAATATAGTGATTAAAAGATTAAAAAATTATTGTCAATTTCATTGGAGTACGATGACTGTTGATAAAAACAGTGGCTATCTAGACTATTGGTTTTCCAACGGTAAAATAAAAAGTTTACAAGTACAGTGTGAGGCCCTTGGTTGATGCTGCATCAGCAATTGTTAGCGAGTAACCTGCAGCTGCATGTGAATATGGAGTGAGAGACGTTGTTGTGCATCGTTCATGTGGGTGGGGTTTGTTTCCCACTCAAAATCAACCTTTGAGCCTACTATTTGAGTCCCTATATGGTTTTCACATTTGTGGAATTTTTTAAGATCTCCGGCAAGTCCTCCTACCAGAGGGACTTTAACTCAACCTCATTGGAAACCTTCTACACCCTATACATAAGGACATATGATGGTAGGGAAAAAATTTAGAGCACCATTGGAGATGCTCTTAGAGAAATGATAGAGGTACCAAAAGAGATGAGAATAATGCACATATGATATATCACAATTAGTTGACGTTAGTTTTACTTAGAGAAGAAATTTGAGCTTACAAGTTTGCATTGAGTAGTCAATTAATAAAAGAAAAAACATGAACTAAGTTGTAAACTCAAATATTCGGATCCTAACTTGAATATACTGTAACGCACGCGCATAAATGACTATGAGCTACTAATGCATGTAAAGTCAATGCGCTTTAATGACTCCGAGTTGTTCAGGTGCATGGATCCCAAAATTCATCAATAAATGGATGTTGTATCAAAAAAGAATATGAAAAAGAGGAATTCGCAGGATTAGCGTCGTGGGAGCCTATGGAACCCCGTCCGATGGAGAAATGAGCTATTCTGCGCCTCTGCATCCGGCCTATGCTAAGATACCACAGGGACTCACAGGAGACGTAGATGAAGTGTCACAAGTCATAATGATATAGTATCTGTGTCGGGTCAAACCACGTTGCCAAAACCAAAAAGAGCTATTGGCCTATAACAATTCTTGCAAATGAAAAACCTACCCAATTTGGATCCTACCTCTTCCCGTGAATTTTCCTGCTTCCCAACGAAAGAGAGATTTTTCATAAGCCGGTACACTCCTATCATTCATTATATAAGTAAACTAAAAAATGTTTCTTTTATTCACTTATATTATAACACATAATGTACTAATTCGCGTTTTAAATACACATAAAAACCTATCCCACCCTTTAAGTACTTCACTTTGTGGGTTGGTTTTTTAAATCAACAAGGACACCGATTTGACCATAATCACAAATATCGTCACATATTCGATAGTTTGCAACTTTACATCATTTCTCAAGACTGGAAAACCCACCCCCTTACATTGGATATAATAAACTTCTCTAGGAATCTACCAAAACAATTGCAGGTGTACAATATATTTTTAAGCATATTAGAAATCCTCAAGATTTCTTATATTAGTAAAAAAATGTGATGAGGCTGTGTAGCTCAAATAATATAGAGAATTTATTAGTAATTTCATGTTGCAGTCCTAATAGTTTAGGAATGTGATTGTGTAAATTCTAAGAAATTGTTATGGGATTCTACCATATTTTATCTTTAGATATTATCCTATTAGAGTTGTAATCCTACTGGAGTAAGGAATTTAGGTTCCCTAATACTATAAATAAAGACACTTTCTCACCTCAAAATTCACCTAATTCTCTCTATGCTTGCCGCACCCTCTTTCTCAATCTCTCTATAATTTTTGCAGTCAAATAGGCCTGCATTTCAGAGGTTTTACACTCGATTTTCTCCACATAAGATTGCTTGTACAAAAAGAAGCTAATTTATTGCAAAAAACGAAAACAAAAAAAAAATTATTACAATCACATTTTCTTCTTTGGCCTTTTTTTAATAGTGTGAAATTCAGTACTGTTAGACCATTTCCAATCCTTGGGTTAAAAACTAAAACTTAGGTTTTAAACTAACTCAATCTTACTCCAATGGTGGGGCTGAAAATAAGTTTTGTGTTAAAACCTAAAATTTGGGCAAATTTAACCTAGAAGTTAGGCTAGGATTAAAAGGTTGGACCACCAAAATTTAGGTTTTTAAACTAATTCAATCATTCTCCAATGATTGAGGCTAAAATAAGTTTTGAGTTAAAACCTAAAATTTGGGTTTTACATACATTAAATTCAATGGCTGAGATTGAATATGATAAAATCTAACAGTAAAAAAAAAAAATTTAATGGCCCAAAATTAAATCTAACGGTTAAACTAATTAAAAAAACTATTTAATTGACACACTCCGACCGAGATCAGGGCATGCTGGCCGTCACGTGGAAGTGACGTAACCATGTGCACAATACGGAAGCTAAGAAATAATAATAAAAGTACGAATAAAAACAAACCTAGCTATACACAAAGTAAATAACATACATGTGCAAGTGTAAGTGTGAGAAACAAAGTTCAGAGCACGGAAGACCTAGTGCAGTCCGAGAGAAACAACACTAAATAAACACACCCAAATGTGGTCCTACACTGGTGATAATCTGTCAGATAAGCCGGGAAAATCCTCTGGGGAGCCACCAAAAACACTAGCCAAACTAGAACCTGGAGGGGCGCAAAACAGAAAGCGTGAGTGGGCAAAAACAAAGCTTTTCAAAAATCATTTCATAAACAAAGTTCTAACCCCTCGCTGTAAAACCTGTATACTTCCTAGAAAAATAAAATATATATATATATATATATAATAACCATGCTCAGAAACATGCCATGCCAAATGCCTCGAAATAAAATGTAAGTACTCATGTAATGCCAAACAATGCCATGTAATTTGTCAGCTGGAGTCACCTAACGTGACCTGTATGGCTGAATTTAGAGCTCAAATCTCCAACTCACTAACTATACCTGCACACGAGTCGGAACCACCTAAAGTGTTCTGTACGACATGACTGGGTGTATAATAAGTACACTCAGGTGCTACGATCACGTGAAGACTGGGCAAATAATCGCGGGCCACCTACGAATCGGAACCACCTAAAGTGGTCTGTACGATAAGACTGTGCACCTAACTTGGATCTAAGATGAGCGTGTGGTGCGGGAGGTGAACATCACGTGAAGGACTGTGCCCAACTTTAGGCGGGAGCACTTACACCAGGGGTGCAGGTTATGAGCTCTCTATGCATCTCAAATCACTACTGAACATAAATATAAACCATAACTTACATGTACGTCCGCAACACCAAACATATATATATATATATATGTGCAACTAAAAAAACATAATTAAACGCCAATCATAATGCATGACATATAAACGTATAAACGTTTCATTTCACTTTTTGGGAAAAACATAAGTATATAGGTATATACGGAAAACCAAAAGCCCACTCACTGGTATGTAGAAGGGTTGTAACCCCCTTGCCTCGAGTGACCGCGCTCGTCCTCAGGATAGGTCTCACCTATATGCGAAACAACTATAAAAACGTAAATTTTAAATCACATAACCAACATTAAGAAATAACTTCTCATACAATGCTCAAATGGGGTGTATGAATACACCAACGTGATCTACTCAACCTCACGAACATTCCCATATTTTAAAAATAATTTTCCGACGCCGCACGCACCCCACGCGCAAGCACTTACCTGGCACACTGACGGCGTCAGTTAACGCTGTTAGGAATATTCCGTTAAGTCTAACTGATTCCGTTAACGCCGTTAGGAATATTCCGTCCAAACTGACGGAATATTCCTTCATCTTCTCCGGCCAAACTCCGGTGCCAGAAAATCAGGAAATTTTCTAAACTTGATATCTCACTCATTTTTCAACCAAATTTCACAAAATTGGTACCAAAATGAAGCTTACAATAAGAGGAACAAATCCATACCACTTTCAAGCACTAAAACCAATGGAATCTCGCCGGGAAAACACCACCAACTCCGGCCAAACCTGCAACTCACGATCCCGATGTCCAAAACCTTCAAACGAACCACCCCGAGCCTCCTAAGAACCTCACCAAGCTTCCTACAAGCTTGAAATTCCTAGAAACACAAGAATTAACGTGTGCATGAACAGTGACCAAAATCGGGGATCTCGAGTTCGACGTGAAAACGAAGGTATCCTTACCTGAAATGGGTATGGTTGAACTCCTAAGGACCTCACGAGCACAAATATGTAGTTTGTTTCCTCGATCCGTGACGATTTCAAGGGTTTGTGGTGTTGTCCGTACGAAAGGGATAGGAAAGGGATAGAGAGAGGGACTCGGGACAGGGCAGAGAGAGGGAGAAATGAGTGTTGTGTGTGTGGGGTCCAAAATCAACCAATCAAAACCCAAAAACAACCACACAATGAAACAACCATACTAGGGGCAAAACCGTCATTTCGCCCATACGGTACGAAAAGTCCAGAATGGGCTGTCACATTAATTGTGTTTCAGATTCTTTCACATTGTTTTATGAGGTCGGTTTAGTAATTTTTCAATATTTATTGAAATCTAAATATTTTTAGATTAAAAGGTTTATAAAAATAAATTAAAATAGTGTACATAATTTATTTTAAAAAAAAAGTTATTTTAAATAAAAATTTATTCTTTAATAATTTCGAATTAAAAATTTTACCTAGCATAATGGAGCAGAAAAACTGTTTTTAGTTAAAACTTCAATTTTTTGAGTTAAAATTGAAATAAATTTATTGGGTTAAAAATTTTAGGCTTTAATACAAAGATTGGAAATGATCTTAGCAGAATTCTAAATTACTTGGACAACAAAAAAAAAAAAAAAAAAAAAAAAAAACAAACAACTATATGCCTATTTAAATATTTAAAAAAAACACACAATATGATAGTTATAGTAGCTTAAAAACAAATATATAGTATACACTCGCAAACCGCCATTACCTTCTTAGATACAAAATTGGTGGAGATGATGCATTAGAGGCTAAACCCTTCAATGGTTCAGTCTCTCTGCAGCCACCTTAAGTCAGTAATGGAAATGCCCCATGCAAATACAGAGACAAATTAATCTAAATATTAACGTGCATGGCCCGACCAACCTTAGTAGTAGTACCTAACATTCATATGATGCCAATAATTTTAATTAACCCTACGATTTATTTATTTATTTCCCAAAGTCTCATTCTAAGAAAGAGGAGCTCTCTGAGGAGCACCCTTTCGCCTGCTGCCAAGGGAGAGGACAATCCCCGGGAGAAATCCGCTGCTTTTCTTCTTCTTCTTCTTGATAACCCCCGGTTCTAGCGACATTACTGAATCGCTGGTGGCTTCATTGGAGCATGACGAAGCTCTGTATTGCACAGGGTCTTCTATGGTGGAGCTAGACATTATGTGGCCATCATCCTCAGTCATCTCTGAGCTGTCCATGCGTAATCCTTCGAAGTGAGAGATCGTGAAGTCGGATGCATCAAATCGGTAGAGTATACCAGATAAATCTTGCCCTTGGTACACCAGATGGTCAACCTGTAACATACATATTTGTTACAAGATATACCACTAGATTAAGAGAGAGATAGTGTCTGCCTGTAACGTAATCCTAAAGTTGAGAAAAACCCTTGATGCCTCTTAAATACTATTGGATCTAAGAAAACAAAATATCAAGACCATAGTTGAGGTGGAGACAAAAAAAAAGCAGTAAACTGAATAAAAGTGTATGTGCAAATAGGATTTATCTTTTTTATTACTTATCTTGAAGCCATGCATAAAGCAGCAGAGATGCTTCCAAGATATATAGCAAATTAAGTAAGAACATTGGCGATGGCTTAGAACCAGTGTGTGTCAGAAAATATCAAAGGCCCTCAAATAGGCAATTGGAGAGAGAGAGAGAGAGAGAGAGAGAGAGAGAGATGAAGATGGTGATGAATGGACCTTGCACGAGAGAGAACAAAAGTGGAATGGCTCTTGGAGAATCCTGTCACAAGTGAGGCAGATATTGGCAGAGCCCTGCTTGCAAGTCCTGGACTGTGTATGCGGCCTCTGATTCAAGAATATCACTTTGGCACCGTTAATTGTATAGGGCTGCCAAATAAGGAACAAACTTGTTAACACTATTGAAAAAATAAAAAGTAATTTTCTTTTTTACTCTTTCACGTTTTCGTTTTTTCTTTTACTCATTTGTTTTTTTGGTTTGATGTAACGATATTCACTGCATTTGGGACGTGAAAAATCAACTTTATCCAACATTATAATGGGAAAAATGTATTTCTCAATCTCCTAGGAAAGTACATGAAAAATTACTTACTATGAATTCTTTTATGCATACCAAACTCAAGACGGAAGATTTGAGTTAAACCACAGAATGAGACTACCATAATTATTAAGTATTGAACTTATCATGCAAGTGAACTAAACTTTAAAACCTTCTACTTACTAGTGCAGATGAATATTACCATACCATTCTGCTACCAGATTCTTGGTTTTATTTTGTAGTCATACCTGGATATAGGAACAGTCAATCAGCTTTTCAAGATCACCCAATCGAACCACATCATGGTATACATATCGTCTAATCTGTCACATGAAAGCCAAAACAATGTTAATTAGACTTGTTTACAGCCACAAATGGTGATTTCCCATACAGTTAACAACGCTGAGGTAAATTTTCTGCAACATGCGACTGAAAGTAATTAAGTAAATTTGCGTAGTCCAAGTACAATTTTCAACTTCAAAAAGTTCGAGAGCCAATTATTTACCTCATCAGGCAATAATAAATTAACCAGTTGGAAATTTAGGTGAAATGAGTAGCTAGGCAACCAATCATGAAGGAAAAATAAATGAACTGAGAGCTGAATTGAATTGAATTAAAAGGAGTGGGATCTTTTGGGAATATAAACACTAGAAAATGAAAATTTGGAAAAAATTATTATATGGTCAAAGTTTCGCTGTTATTGAAGGCGACAGCTGAGGACCTTTGTAGGGTGGAAATGGATAGAAACAAAATCTTCCATTTGTAGGATACAAACCAAATGAAAAGAAGTGGGAATCAAAGAAGGCATCATGAAACCTTTTTGGAATACCATATTTATATTTTTATAAAAATAAAAAAAACATTCAATTGCAATTGCATGGAGAGATGACCTGAACTAGAAGAGTAGTTCTATTGAATAAAACAGTTTTGACGGATTCAAAAATTCAACAATTAACTTCGGCATGAATTTCCTTTTTAATTTGTTTGTTTGGCCACACTCAAGAGAGTAAAAGTTTCCCTTTGTTGAAAAAATTGAGTAAAGGTTTGGGAAGATGTACAATTGCTTCGTTAGCTCTGATGTATAAGATATTTCGGAGCATATATTAGAAAATCTAAAAGTATAAATTACAACACTTCGGCAAGAGATTTTGAGATAAGTTTTCAAAAACAATCACAAAATACTTTCAATTCTTAGAGATTAAGAGATTAAGAAATGAAATGATAGAAAGACCTAAGGAAAGATAAAGGGTAAAATTCACAATCAGTGAGCTCTCTCTCTATGAAAGAATTTGTTAATTGTTCGAAGAACCAATTTATATAGAGAGGTAAAAACAATTCAGGCAAAGCACATATGTATAGCTACTGCACTACCTGAATTCACTGGAAAGCAAAGAAAAAGGAAATTATGAAGTAGCAGACAGAGAATTCTACAGAAATTCCACAATAATTTGCAATACACACCAAGTGATCAAGTTCTTAAAGAAAAAAGTTACAACTAGCTAGCTAGCTAGCTAGAAGTAGAAGCCACATGGAAAACTTGTAAAAATGCAAAAGGGTAGATGAACGGTGAAATTTGGTGACATAACTTGATGAGTGAGAAAAGTAGTATCGGAGTACCTGCAGGAGTGGGTGGAGGCGGTGAGAAGGGAGGCAGTGGGGGCAAATACTAAGGCAGCAGTGCAGACAGAAGACGTTCTTCTCATTCTTCCGGCGGCTGTCGTGGACCTCGCACCCGCCAAAGAATGTCTCGGCCATTAAACGCTCAAGCCATGCAGGCTTAATAGAGTTTCCACCACCATGGCCACCATACGCATCTCTCACCATCCTTTAACCCTCCCTCCCTCCCTCCCTCCCCTCTTTCTCTCTCTCTTGCTTTGTTTCTCTCCAAAGAACATGAACGAATTGTGTTAATTTGTTTTTAAAGAAGTGGGAAGGAGATGGTATGAAAGAGAAGCCTTTTAAGTTTAGCTACTATTGTAGCAATAGCTAGCTAGCCAATTAGGCCTCTTTTAAACGAGGCCTTATTCTTGTGCGCCTTTGGTTTAGATTTTATTTTTTATTTTTTATATTTTTACCAAGTTGGGTTTCAAAAACCCTAACTTAACTAAGTGCTATTTTATAGCAGGTGGAGGTTCAGAATTATTGTCGTTTTTGCACAAGAGAGAGTGTGTGTATGTGTTTTTATTTGTGACACGGAGAGAGAGAGTCTAATGGATTGGGTGATGAGGCGTGAGAAGAATGACCTAAAAAAATAAGTTCACCGTCAAAATTTAATCTAATAATAAAATATAATGAGTGGCTATTTACTTCAGTAGTAAAAAAATGTTGAGTTCTTGCATAAAAGCATAGATTTAAATTCCGTCGTTAACTAATTTAACATCTAATCTAACAAAATGTATTGTTTGACCCAAAAAATAAAAAAAATAAAAAATAAAAAATCATGTCTAAGTTTTATTTTACAAAAAATTACATTATTAAACTAAAACACCGAGTAGCGGTGAATTATTTTTGAAAATTGCTCTCGGTGAGGTGAGAGTGCATGTGGTGTGGTGTAGGATGGGAGAAGGACTTACATAAAACAAGTTTATCGTCACGTAATGTTTTTTGTCCAATAATGCATTACTATATATAAATTTTTCTTCGCATGATAATATATTATTAAATTAGAATGTCACATAACAAAGAATTTGTTTCCTGTAAATTGCTCTGGCCTCTTTTAGGATGGGGAGTGGAGTTAATGGTGGGGGAATATGATCCTCTTCGGATCCGTTTTGTGGGGATCCGGAGAATCAATCAATTGTATCCGTTTATCGTACATCGTGAAATTATAAATTATTTTAAATTTTAAATTAAATATAAATAGTATCTAACGAAAACTGACTGTACAATGTATGTTGAACAAACATAATTGATTAATCCTCTAATCCTCATAAAGAGGATCTAGAGAGGTTGCTTGTCCAATGGTGGGAAGGCAGCCCACTGGTGTGTGTACTTTCTCTACACTGCAAATAGTACAATAATACTATGACACAATTTCTTTTGGAGTAGGATTTTCTTCCTCTTTTTTTTTTTTTTTCCTTCTCTTTTCTTCGCTCCTATTTGAACGATCACGGTTAAGTCACGTTAACATCTTATATTAATTTTTTATAGCAAAAATAGATAATGGAGATAATGGAAGGGAATAGAAAAATGAGAGGAGAGAATCCTAGTCCATTTCTTTTTCCACACTGATCTGAGCGCCTCCCATTTTACTATTTAATTTACTACGCATTTTTCTGCCTTGAACCCTTTTGCCGTACTCAGTTCTGGCTATAATATTCCCGGAAAATTAAGCTTAATTTTGTTAACTCAAGATTAATTTTTATCATTCAGGTCAAAGTGTTAGGTCAAGCTTCTTCAATAACTTAATTTTCAACAATATAATCAAATCGTATATTGCATAGTATCTAGAAATTGATCAACTTTAAACTCAATTTCGTTTAGAATTGTGAAACCGCATCCGATGGAAAACAAGTTAATATCCTATTTGTAAATGATCCGAGACAAATAAA
Source organism: Pyrus communis (assembly GCF_041283825.1). Classification (NCBI taxonomy): domain Eukaryota; kingdom Viridiplantae; phylum Streptophyta; class Magnoliopsida; order Rosales; family Rosaceae; genus Pyrus; species Pyrus communis. The sequence continues at coordinate 7,411,127 of NC_142569.1, forward strand.
AACGAAATTGTTCTCTACTTTTATGGTATACAATTTTCTTAGTAACATTAACATTATACAAATAAATTACACCAAAAGTTTGTGTGAAAACCCGCATCGGTTTTCCTGCCAAATTGCATTTGTATGTGTTGTATATGTCTGAAATGGAAATAAAGAAAAACTAATTAAAAGAGTTTAAAAATTTTGAATTTTAACGATAAGAATAAAATAAAGGATAAAATAAATAGTATCAATGTTGATTTTTTAGTATAAAAATGTGATTTATAAAAATATAATTTTTTATTAAAATTTCCTATAAATAATGAGTGCGAAGAAACACTTATGGACAACTTTATAGGAAGTGTGGTCTCATAGTCCCATCTTGAAAATAAGTATATGTCATAATTAGATAATTTGACTTGAACGCTTTTTGTTCTAACTAATTTATTTTTTGTCTGTGAATCAAAACCCAATTCTCACTTCAAATGTGAAGGTACTATTTGATTAGAATCTACCATTTGCATTTTCTTTATGATAAATGTTAAAGAAATTCTTTTAAAATTCGAACTCTTCATAAATTATCTGACACCTCATGCCTTTAGCAAAATGTTCTATAATGCTAATACAAGAATTGATTTTAAACTGTAAAATGATAAAAAATCTATAAAGAATCTCAGTTTAAAAAATTTCCATAGCATTTCTCTTTCTTTATTTTATGCTTCTGTCAGACAATTTTCTAACTTTGGAACTATGAAATGTGTTCCATTAGCTTTTGATCAGTTTCCATTATTCATATCTGGGTTCCATTCTTTCTGCCACACAAAGCCTTTCCCCTCCCACCAATGAACATGCATCAACTGATTCAATTCAATACTATTTTACCCCCCAAAAAAACCAGTTCTCAATCATCCTGTTGTAATTATCAACTAAACATGATTATCTAGGGGAATCTGTATTCTTGCCGGATCCTCTTTACGAGGATTCAGGAAATCCATGAATCATCCGTTTATCGTATATCGTACGGTCAGAAATTATTTTAAATATTTTTATTTAAAATTAAATATAAACAGTATTTGATAAAAATTGACACATAATATACGATAAACGAATATAATTTACAAATCCTTAAAATCCTCACCAAAAGAAATCCTATTGGTATCTATGGGCAACCAACTTGTACAATATCTAATGCAGTAACAAGAAAAGAGTACATTTTTCTGGCGTATTATTTAATAACAAATAAAATAGGTTGACCATTTGTTGTTTTGTCTGTTTAAGCTGTAGGTACAATCGCACTACCTCGGTTAAATAGCTTTGCCATATGACCTACAGCTCCTTTACTTGTAGTTATGCATATTTGGTGACTGGTGTGTCCTTTTATTTTCCTTTTTGTTTTTATATATTAATACGTTTATATGTTGTTTACAAGTTTAAAAGGATATATACTTGGTCTGGCGATTTTCTAAATTAAAAAAATTCATCGAATTACTCAAAACTGTTTTGTTATGTATTGAATGACTCAAAAACACCTAATTGCAGTCATGTTTGTCTACTAATTTTGGGGGGTGTGTCATTTGGAACTTGCTCATATGCTTGAAATCGAGTCCAGTGGTGATTAAGATGGAGGGTCTGATTTTGGAGTGTAAAATTTATATTTTTATCTTTATCACGTGATGAGTTATACAAATAATGATATATGAAATTCGTTGCAGATAATTCTTTTTTTTAATTAAGGTCGAAAATATGTTTAATTAATTAAAGGATAAGCATTATTTTTTAACTTTATCACGTGATGAAAGATACAGAGCGTAATATATGAAATTCATTGCAGGTAATTCTTTTTCTAATTAAATTCGAATGTATGTTTAATTAATTGAAATAAGCAGTATAAACATTGAAGGATTAGAAGTAGAAAAATGGAATTTGAGCAGTTTATAGTCATAGTTTAGGGTTTTAAATGTGTTTAGAATAGTGATTAATAGTTTTATATCGAACAACAAAAGAAAGGGACTGAAAAAGAAGGAATGCATGCATTCTGCAAACTCAGCAGCTTCATCAAGCAATTGTTGGGTGTAAAATTAGGCAGAGGTGCACGTGGAAATACAGTGGGCAACTAGCTTTCCAAAATATTCCCTAAAATAGTTAAATTGCGATTTAACATCAGGGGATGCCATGGTGGCTTAGGATTCCTATTTATGTCGTGTTAAATCTTTAAACTTAATGTTAGAGGTGGAAGGTTGGAGCTATATGACGTATCTGCATTCTCCGAGAGATGTCGTGATCGTGTTAAAATATTAAGAGTAATTCTAAAGAGACTAATGGTTTATACCTTAAAATGTTATCAGTTTAAGCTCTTTACTTGCATTTAATTTGACATTTATCTTTTTCTACCCATTTATTCTTCGGCACTTGACCGGCATTTCCTTCAAATTTCACCAATTTTGTTGAGATAAAATTATATATATATATATATTAAATGAACTTCGTATGAGATTTCAAAAAGAATGGTAATTTTTGACGCTCATGGTTTAACCCTTGACATAAATACTCAATTTCATATTCAAACGTATGTTGATTTTCGCTCTCTTATTTTATTTATTTTTGTTGTTCTATCATTTTAATAGAATAAATAAAGAGAGAATTAATCGACAAAAACAAGAGAGAGTATAGAATGAGAAACTTAAGAAAGTAAAATTTACGATTTGAATGTAGGTCAACATTGATATTTGGCCCTGTTCTAGTAAGAAGCCCGACGATTGGATCTGTTTTTTTTTTCTCACAGAATTATGGTCTGCATAATTCGGCTAAATCATGCAGTCCTAACCACAGTGATGGATCCTATTCTCTCACTTGTAGGCTTGTAGCTCGATCTGGTTATGACATCAAATGCAAAGATTTTAGTTCGAGTTTAGCCATCTCCACTTGGAGTGTGTTTGACTTGCGTCTATGCGAGGACAATATATATTTATGATGCATCAGTACGCAGTTCTGACTAGGCCCATTACGATGACGTAACTTTGTTTAGGACAATATGTATTTGCGTTGCATCAGTATGTAGTTCTGACTAGGCCCATTACGATGACGTAATTTTGTTTTGTTAACCCATTGTAAACGTATACTTCATATCTTGGTGGTTATTCCAATTACTACAAACGTCTAGGTCTCCGTACAATTTTCGTATGAATTTGTACTATTCACACTCTTCTCAATTTCCGTCTGCCGAATCGAATAAATTGAGAAGATCAAATAGCATAAAATTAATTAGGGGTGTGCTGTGAATAGCACCACCCTTTTCGTATAAACGAATACAAATGAATGCTTTCTTGAATTTAGTCGGTGCTTGTAGGTTGTGGATTTTAACTAATTACCATATAAACCAACACAAATTTGATTGAGCTTCAAAAACCAAACTTGAACAAGTTAACTGTTAACGGTAGAAAGGGCAATCTTACAATCAGCTAGCTAGCACAAAATAATTCTTACAATCTCCTTGAGTTTCTTCTCCTCTTTATCCACAAGTATTTCTGGATCCTCTTTTTTTATTATTTTGGCCGCGGATTATTCATCCTCGCTCATTCCTGCCTGGAACACAAAACAACTGCTCAGCCATAATTCCAGATCATACAGCAGAAAGCTAGAAACTATACAGAAATTCGTCAGTGTCTCCGCGTTTGAGAGTGTGAGGGAGTTCATGCAAAAGCAATTCAAGAGAACAAGAAATATAGATTCACAAACATGTCCAAGAATCTGAATTTACGCATCTCTCTGAACACAAATTACACAAGTTAAACCAATACAACATGAGTAACCCAAATTTAACACCACCAAAATGCTTTCCTTTGTGGTTTTCTTTTTGCAAAAAAAATAAAAAAAAAAAATTTAACACACAATCAAGTAGCTAGTAAATGCATAATTAAGTGCCATAACCCTAAAAATTAGAACGAAATTGACATGATGTTGGAGCAACACAGTTGATCGCCTACACCATCATCAGATGACAATTACACCAAAAACCACAGAATGTTCCACATTGCGGAGAGTTTTTTAGTTTTTTGATTCACAATATGGTATATCATTTGGTCTAGTAGTAAGCTCCAATTACACAAGCGCAAATGAATTATGCAACTACCACGTTTTCAAATAGCTACTTTCCAAGTGTCATCAACACCAACAGTTTTAGTTACACACATACATTAAATGGAAATCCTACGATAGGGTTTAATATAAAATTGAGCTATAGAGCCGATCACATTTGGAGAAACTTGAACCATTAAAAGCTATTATGCATCTAATATAAACACCACATTCACAAATGAGAAAGCACACAAGTGTAGTGTAATGTACTAAAGAATTACTTGAAGCGTTTTCTAAAAGTGTTTCTCGAGCGGGCAACTTTAGCACCAACAACTTCAGCCACCTTCTTCCCCCATCTTTAAAGAATTGGAATGTAAGCTGCACCAAAATGCACACATCAGATCAGAAACCAAATGGACCTTGGATTTTACCATATCCAAGTTAAAACATATAGAATTACTAAGATGGAACCAGCAATAATCCATTAAAAAGACCATCTTAAAAAGATCATCCCATGAGTGCCATGAATAAAAGAAGCTATATAACTGGAGCATTTTCTTCAAAAAAATTAAAGCAAATCATTTACCACGGAGGAAATATTCAACTCGTCCAAAGTGTTTGTAAGGCCTTCTGTAGATAGAATAAACAAGGTTAGGTATGAACTATGAAAAAATTCTTGCTCCCAAAATAAAAAGAAACGAAATTACATTCAAACTAGCTAACCATTCCATGCCAGATGGCTATGAGCCCACAAGTAAAATAATTGCTAAAACTAACTTGGGAATTAAAACCCGTAACGGATAACTAGATTTCATAATTAGCAACACTTAAGAGTTCTTCCGAGTTTTGACCTTAATCTTAAGCTGGGATTTAAGTAGTCCACAAAAGAACTAAAATGGTTCCCAAAAAAAAAATATGATCCAAGTTTACAGAAGACTAAATTCCAATTCGAATGCGCACCTCGTCGATGTCAACCTTATACGTTGTTACGTGTGGGTATTGCTCACTCAACTCTCCAATGATTGGATATATGATCCTGCCTGCACAAGAAGATCACACCAAAGTAGCAATCATAAGTTCAAAGCACATTATTACGCCACATTTTCGTGCCAATGACTCCATTGCTTAAAAGAAAACGTCTTTCGAACTTACAAGGCCCGCACCACACTGCAGTGAAATAGAAAAGTGCTGGCACAGCTCCATCTATATGAAATTTTATATATAAATCAGACAATTTGTATGAAAATATGACAAGTTTTCTCAAAACAAAAAGATTTCGAAAACCAGAAAAAAACCAAAAAAAAAATTACCTTTAGCTTTGCTGACTGCGGTGCTAAATTTATCCTCCGACTTAATGACAACAATATTAGAGGCACCTGAAATTCAATCAACAATTCAAGTTACTGAGCTATTCCCAAACCCAAAATTTAAAAATTGAATCCTTGAACAATGGCGACAACAATAACATAAATATGGAGTACCTGACGGCGAGGAGGAGAGAGGTCGGAGTTGCAGAAAGTGAGGGTTTGGGAAGTGGTGGAGGGAATTGGAGAGAAGGGTTTGGAGGTGGAAGGAGATGCTGTGGGCGGCGGAGATGGTGCGGTGGGGATTGAAGAAGCCAGGGTTTGGAAAGAATTGGAAGGAAGGTTGTGACGACGAAGAAGCGCTGCGCGGAACTTGCCATGGCTACTCCCGAGTCCCTCGCCATTTAATTCTCTCGATGCGGTGCTTTGTTTGGGGCTTCAGGCAAAAAATACAAGAAGAGCCCAAAACAATTAATACGTAAATGGGCCAGTTGGTGAAGGTATATAGGCCTAGTCCATAAGGCCCACATAACGCATAAAGATTGTTTACAAGCCATGTTAGGGAGTAGTCGAGCTCAAAGTCTCGGGTTCAAAGCAACTGCTCCAAATCAACTGCAGCGACAAGTTCGTTACCACGCAAATATTGTCATGTAAAAAAAAGTTGACACTATGGACGTGGTTGGTACATAGACGGGACGAGATGGAACAGAGGTTTATTTGTGCTACGTTTGGTATGCAGGCCGAAGTAGAACGAACTACTTTTGTCTTACTGTATTCCGTCCCACCCCACGTACTAAACGAGGTCTATGTGTGAAATGCATTTTTGATTATGTGTTTATGCTCGGATTTCAATTTGAACTCATTTATTTCAGTTTAACTAATATGATATGTATGTTTTTATTTCAGTTTAATTAATATGGTACGTATGTTTTAATTCGTTATAACAATATTGGACTTTCCTGCCAATTAGCTAGTACCAGTAACTATACTTATACTAAGCCTTGTTGGAATCATTGCCAAATGTACACAATTTCAAAACACAAAATGCATCATAAAAAATAACGGTTACAGCAGAGTCACAACTTAAAGAGGAAAGCTTTTTCGCGCCTTTTGAACTCTAGTTGATCAAATATATGAAGTGTCTGGTGAGAGAACTTCTTCAAGTAAACAACTCTATAACTTCAGACCAATAACGCAACATTACATTATTAATGACTTAAAATGTCAAAGCGGTGATGTAACAAGATGTATGTAAATCTTTCTCTATCGTTTGCTGGGCCTAGGTGAATTTACCCAACTATCATATCGACATAGTGATGTCATGGTGGGCAGTTTTTTGGTTAAGTTGCTAACATTGAACGCTTTGGGTGGATATGACACAATCCTTAACCTCCTTCTTACCCAATGTTTGTTAGGTTGGTTTGAGTTTTCTTAAGTTTTAACTTGCATATGGGTACATACGAAGTGTGTGTGAAATTTTTTTATTTTTGTTTTTGAAATAGAAAGTGAGACGAAGAGAGTGATGGAGAATGTGGTAATGGGAAGATTTTTTATTTTTATTTTTAATTAGAGATATGTTAGGATTACATATAAGTGATGCTTTGAAATAAAAAAAAGGAAGTAAAATTTAGTTGTGTGAAATTACATTTCAACCCATATTTCTTATTCATGTTCTGTTTTAGTTAGAGGATTAAACTAATAATTTCATGGGGTTTTGGTTGACAAGTGTATTTATCAAATATAGCAAAAAATTAACTCTTAATTTAAAAAATGTCACTTTATATAAAAACTTTCAAATATATCAAAAATTTCACTTAAATAAACACAAATACCCTCAAATTTAACAATTAAATAAATTAAATTCTTTTTAGCTACTGTGGTCTCAAGCTTTGATCCAACTTCACCTTCGCTTCTACACTCCACTACCACAACCCTATCCCCTACAACCCCCTCATCACCGACATTGAGCGCCGCTGTGGTTACCGCAAGTGGGAGCAACATAATTTCAACCATGCCTTCAACGCCTTTTTTCTTACCAATATCATTTTTAGTTTTAAATATAAAAATAGTTTTTAAAGTTAATCCACATGTCGTTATATGATTGTATTTGTGAGATCAACGTGGTGCCACATCATCACACTAACAGAGCAATTAACAGATTTTTCACGAAAAAACTAAAATGATCACGATGGACAAATTCAAAGAAAGACTAAAATGATTAACGATAGACAAATTCAAAAACACTACTATTGATTATCATTAATTGTTAAGGACTAGATTAAGGAATTATGTCAATATCACGAATCATTTTGGCTAAAAAGCCCTTAATTTATTTGATTGTTAAATTTGAGGATATTTGTGACAACCCGTCCCAAATTTTACGTTTTTATTTTAAAAGCCTGAATTTACGAAATTGCCTTAGAGGCAAGGACTTTGACTTCCGTTGACCATCGACTTGAGAGATGTGAGACTTATTCTTTTAGCATATCCTCGTAGTACTCATTGGTACGAACGTATAGGCGAAAGCCGTTTGCGAGTCCGGATTATAACAGTATAGTTATGGACGTTCGAAATTGGTTATTCAAGGTTTAGTGTTTATTTAAATTAAATCCCCACTTTGTGGGGGAAGCCCAATCAGAAATGGAGGGAGGAAAAAAAAAAAAAAAAAAAAAAAAAAAGAAAAGAAGTGGTTCCCGTCCACCCGCACCCACCGCGGGTCCATTTTCCAAGGCCGATTCCGGCCAACTCCGGTGGATTTTTTCTATGCCACCACCACCATCTTGAAGCTCTCATTCCCCTCTACAAAACCCACCCAAGAACCACCTTGATTAATCATGGTATGAGGCGGTTTGAGGCCACGAAAGTTGACAAAAATCAATGGTGCTCCCGCCACCCTTTTCGATTTTCCGGCAAATCGGCAAAGTGATGGCCGATGCCACCACTTGGGCTTTGTAGCCCATCATCCCAGGAGCAAAACCCAACCAACCTTGACCCCGTTGGACCACCGTAGACGACGAATCGACGTCGGGAAGTTTTAGGCACCTGCCGGCTTTGTGGGCAAAATTGACCATCTTCCGTCCACTTTTGGACTTCGTGGCAGGTATGAAAGTTGCTCCAATCACTGAGATCTTCATTTCTGTGAAGTTTGAGAATATTTGGAAATAGTTGGATTTTCCGGCGAGTCGGGGCGGCCGACCGCCACCCGCGGCGGCGCGTGCGGCGGCGCGTGGCCAGTGGGCCGCCAATGCTATTTTTAGGCTATTTCAAATGTCTTGAATTCAGTTTTTTCATTTGAATGACGTAGGTTGATAGTTGGAACCTAAATTCGTTACGATACGTTACTTGATAAAAATGTGAATCGATGATCCGACCGTTGGATCGTCACCAAAATTGGATACATTATAATACGTAATATTTAAAGATCATAGGAATTTATGGATCAGGAATCCGACTTACGGATCTTCCTGAATTGGATTTGTAAGTTAGTAAAATAAATGTTCACGGCCACTTGTTTTAGGCAATTAGCGGAGATCTGACCGTTGGATCGTAATGAAATTTTAATATGTTATTCTAGAAACATATTGTGGATCGTTGGGAGTTGCGGATTGGAAATCTGATATGCGGATCTTCCGGGTCAAGTTATACAGGGTTGTAAACCCTACCGTCGATCTTTGATTGACGGTTGACTTGTGGTCAATGGGTCTCAAACTATTTTAGAATGTCGTTGAGGTTGTGTTTTATGTGAATTACGTATTCTTCGGATAAGAGTTCTGAGATGTGATTTGATAATTGGTCACAGGACCAATCATTCAGGACGCCTCGATGTGTGCGCTAGAGAATCATAGCATGGACTCCAGGTGAGTGGATCTTTTCCTTTTTATCGTACATATTGTTGAGAGTTCTATCGACACTTTTAAATTGATTAGGTATATTACCTTCGTATAATTATTGTGAATGCTTGAAGTACCTATATGAACTACGAATGGCTTGATCCCTGTCTAGGGTACGTAGGCAGTCTAACGAGACGTTAGATGCAGCCATAAAATATTTGAGACAAAAGCCTTGCTTGGGAAATTAAGTAATGCGAAGGAAATTGGTAAAGGCAAGTTTTAGTTTTATGAATTAGTTTGTTAAATTAGTGTTAATTGGGTTGTCATGGATAATTATCCCTGAAAATAAGTAGTTTGGGAGTAGGACGTTATCGATTGTACACTTCTCACTGTATTGTTCATAATTGAAAATGCTACGACATGGTTGAGTATTAGATTGCATCATGGTATATCCATATGTATATTACTTGCATATAATTATTGGGAATGCTTTCAAGTGCAAAGGTGAACTCAGGACACCCAGGTAAGTTCAGGTGAGTTTATGGTATTAGTTGAATCGATTGAGTTATAGCATGACTACAGTTATGTGTTAGGCAACTTCGATACTGTCATACTGGTTGCCATGAGTTCCACATGTTATATTGAGATGCACTGAGAGCTCATAAACCTGCACCCCGGTGTTAGTGCTCCCGCTCGTGGCCAGGACACAGTCCTTCATGTGATGTTCACCTCCCGCACCTTACACTCACCTTGGATTCAAGGTAGGTGCACAGTCCTGTCGTACATACCACTTTAGGTGACCTGCGATTATTCGCCCAGTCTTCACGTGATCGTAGCACTTGAGCGTATTTATCTACACCCAGTCCTGTCGTACAGACCATTTTAGGTGGTTCCGACTCGTGTGCAGGTATACTTATTGAGCTATTGGCTAGCCAGGATTGATGAGATATGGATAAGTCGTACAGGTCACTATAGGTGACTCCGACTTATATGCTAGCCAGGATTGATGAGATATAGATAAGTCGTACAGGTCACTATAGGTGACTCCGACTTATATGCTAGCCATGATTGATGAGATATGGATAAGTTGTACATGTCATTTTAGATGACTCTGACTGATATATCACTTTGTATTGATTTAGTTCATTTGGCCTACTTATTAATGTATGGTGGAGTTGATGGCAAACCGTGGTTTTGGTCATTTCTGAGCATGGTTTGGATATATGTATATATGTTGTACTGTCTTATGGAAAACGATACGGGTTTTACAATTAGGGGCATTACTTTTAGAGAGGTAATAACTTTGGGAAGCTTGGTTTTATTGCTTACTCACACCTTCTGGTTGGTGCCCTCCAGGTTTTAGCTGCTGAGTTTGTATCGACAAGAATCTGTGGCGAATCTTAGTATTGATGGATATTTCTGAGGGTATGATTCTTACCCACACTACTGTACCTTACTTATGCTCTGACATCGCGTGTGAAATGGGTTCGCTCCCACTCGTAGCGCACTCTGGTACTTAGACACTTTTAGATTCAAATTTATTCACTTTTTATACACTATCACATTTTATGGCTTCGTCACCTTCTAGGTGTCGGCCAGCACAGCTCGATTCAGGGTCCAAGTGGACTTTCTGGGTCGGGGTGTGTCAATATTTGTTTCTATTTATGTGAAAATTTGGATATATTTGAAAGATTTTATAAAAAAAAGTAACATTTTTTAAATTAAGGGTTAATTTTTTATTATATTTGATAAATACACAGTTGACAATGAGTGTTTTATTAGTAGAGATAAGACTTGTGACATATATTGTTAGGAGCATGTGAAGAAGTTCATAAAAAGGAATCCCCCATTACATATAATTAGTATGTAAAAACATCTACATCTGCAAATTTAGTCTTCCATTATTAAAACCATAAATGATTTTTTGGTTAGTGTCTTTGGCAACTACTAACCTTTTCACTTTTCCCTTGTCAAACAATTAGGTATGTTGTTATCTTATTTCTCCATACTATGAATTAGGGTGGTTGACTACATAGAATCACATAGGCTTAACTAACTAATGTTGAATTAGTTAGTACCGATTTTGGTCGTTTTATTTATCGGACAGAAATCTTAAAATAATAAATCTCTGCTGCTTTGCCGTCAGATTTCGCTTTTCGCCATCAAATCTTGGTAGGCCGGTTCTCGCGAACACAAGGATTAGAGCATGATTGTACAGTGACATAATAATTTTAAATGTTTAGCCAGCCAGTTAGGCCATCTCCAACCAAAGGGTCTAGAGGATCAGAGGGCCGAAAATAGCCCGAAAACCATCTCCAACCGAGGGCTAGGCCAGATGGCTGTGGAATCTAAGAGGGTCCCACGGAATCGGAGTGGACTAGAGGGCTGGAGGGCTGGCCAGAAAATATAGCTTTCCTGTCGGTTATAACCGACAGGAATATATTTATATTAAAAATTAAATGTATTCCTGTCAGTTATAACCGACTGGATTGCTTAAATTTTTTTTTGAATACAATGGCTAGTCAACTAGCCGTTGTATTCATTTTTTTTTTTTTTTTGGTTTTTTGGGCCAATTTTTTTTTTTAAATTCTTAAAAATTCAATTTTTTTTCTTATAAATACCTAAACCATTCATTAAATTTAAATTCTAATTTTTTTTGGTTTTTTGGGCCAGTTATCGTTATAGTTTTTAAATTTAAGTTGTTGGATTTGAATTTAAGTTGTTGTAGTTTTTTAATTTAAATAATAAATTATGTTTGGCCCTTTGGCCCTCGGTTGGAGACGATTTTTTGTGGCAGGGCTAAAACGAGCCTTCTGGCCCTCTGCCCCTCGGTTGGAGATGAAGGCAAATATTGCCCTATACTGTTCATTAAAATATTAATATCTTAGAGAATCTTGGAGTGCCAGAGGGCTAAAACGAGCCATCTGGCCAGCACTCGGTTGGAGATGGCCTTAGCTTCTCTCTCCTCCTTCCTAAATATTGTTGGAGGTTTTGAGACTCAAAGTCCCACATCGGGGCAAAGCATGGTTCACAATGACCTTTATATAGGTCTAGAACCCTACTTCCCCACCCTACCTTGTATTACCACCCCTCAAAAAAGTTTGAAAAATTAAAACACTCTTTTTCTACCCACCTACATTCCTAAAATGTCCTTTGCATATTCTACTATTTTGTAGAAATTGAAAGAAATAAACTAAAAAAAGCACTTAACCCAACCACCACCACCCAACCCCTTACAACACAACGCAACTCGACGGCAACCTCTCAATCTTCATTTTTTCAAACAAGTCCAAAGCCTCATTCTCAAAGAAAGTGCAGAAATCATCGCATTCCAAGTACACATTTTTTTAACTACCATTTGCTGGAACATGTATCCAGCGCTATCCAAACAACCAGTCTTTCTGTAAAGATCCACCAACGTAGTCCCCAAAAACGCATTCAATTCAATCTCATTCCAAATAACATGCCCTATGGATTTGCTTTCTCCAATAAATAGATCACAACCCATCCAAATTAGCACAGGAAGAAAGCACACTAACATAAGTAGCTTCATTTGGCTCATATTTATGCGGATGTGAAAATATCTGTGGAATAGTAGTACTAAATGAATATTGAACTACTTTTTACAAAACAAAATGGGAGAAAAAAACTAAAAAAAAAAAAAAAAAAAAAAAAAAAAAAAAACAAGAAAATCAGTCCTAATTGAAAAACAAAACAATATGACTTTGGTTTCAAAATTTTTATAGTTGACACCAATGACGGTGTTACCAAGGTTAAAGACACTAAAATTAGACAATATTGACACATGGGTTCACAAAGCCATTGATAAGAAATGGTACCATATAACACATTTTCTTGTAGTGAACATTGAATGGATGACAACCATATACATATTTTGTATTATGCTATCGATAATTAGTAGAAATAAAAAACGTTAGTTTTTATCAATTCCAGGTTTTTACACATGAGAAAATAAGAATACATAAAGTTGATTGTGGAAACATCTATTGAAAGATGGATACAATTACTTTATTTCTTACATAAATTGCAAGTACCAAAAATACAACGTAGAAAGGGGAAAACATCACATATACTTAGTACTATCAAACTCCAGAAAAAATTCTTTTGACATAAGCCACTTTCAATGCAATTGCTAGTGCTACCTTATCTTTGATGTTGTCATAGAATTGAAAATGGGCATATCTCCATGATGTCTTTAAGATCAATGTGCTGCAAATGCCCCAAAAACCTACGAAGAAGCCAAGTACCACGCTGACATAGAACCACAACTTATCATGATTTCCATCTTCATTCCTATCATTTGCATCCTCAGCTGGGAAAGTGTCATCTCCAGGGCAATTAGTTGAGAGAGGAATGCCACTTAGCGATGGATTGTTCATATAAATGGACAAATCATTGAGTGTTTGAAGCTGGCTTCCAGAAGGAATTCTTCAAGTCAAGTTGTTATAAGACAAGTTCAAGTGGGACAAAGAGGTTAAAGATGACAAGCTTTGAGGAATATGTCCTGAAAGGTGGTTGTGTGAGAAATCAAGAGTTTCGAGCAAATGCAAGTTTCCAATCTTGGAGGGGATCTTTCCACTCAATTGATTCATAGACAAATTCAAGGTGCCCAACATGAAGAGGTTGCTTATTTCTTTAGGAATCTCACCTTGTAAATTATTTGATGAAAGATCAATGCTCTTTACAAGTTGTAGAGTTGTGTTGTACACAAGCTCCGCTCCTTTTAGTGTCAGTGTGACTTGCTCAAAAATCATACTGAAGGCATTAGAATTATTGTTGACCAGCGAAGTTAAATTATCCAAACACTTGGGAATAGTACCTGAAAGGCTGTTGTGACTAAGATCGAGGATGTGAAGGTTCCGAAGATTGCACAATTGGTGGGGAATATGTCCTATAAAAACATTGGATCCTAATTGTAGCCTATACAACAAGGATACATTTGATCCTCCTATCCATAGAGGTATGTTCCCAAATAAATTGTTGTGTCCAAGATTAAGACTCCTTAAACCAGAACAATTTTGTAAGGAATCAGGAATTTCACCGCCAAATTTATTGTTGTTGAGCTGTAATACTAGCAGTGAACTTAACACCCCCAATGAAGTGGGAATATTGCCAGAGAGATTGTTGTGACCAACATCTAGAAACTTCATATAACTCCCCACACTCCATGCATGAGGGAATTCCCCAAAAAATTGATTGCTCCTTATGGACAAGTATCCCAAGTTTTGCATGTTGCAGATAGAGGGGGGAATAATGCCATTCAAATGATTATCAGAAAGAGACAAAATTTTCAAATTGGGCATCATTTGGTCAATATTGGAGGGAATTGGCCCGGATAATAGATTGCTTTCAAGATAAAGGTTATAGACATTAGGGAACCGCCAAAGTGGGAGTGGGCCCTCCAACTGATTATGACTCAAATCAATACTCTTTAAATTTGGAAATTTCAAACGGGATAGAAAGTTTCCACGTAATTGGTTGTTAGATAAATCCAAACTTTTGAGTTGGGAAGACACCTTCAACAACCATTCCTCTGGGATGGAATCTTCAGAGATTCCAATAACACTAAGAGTGACTTGGATCAGTTCAGTTTGAGATTGAAGCCATACCCAAAAACCGAGACCTACCCGACAGTTTGTGATCCCAATTGACTGGAGCTTGAAAGGAGGAACCCAAATAGAAGCCACGTCAAAAATGAGAGACATGGGTGGGTCAGTGACTTGAATTCCTACTTGAAAATCTTGTAATCTCGTGAGGTTTCTGAAATGGACTTCCGTTAGAGTACCTTCCCATGAATTATAAGACAGATCGAGGTGAACTAGCTCATAGAGTTGTCCCAGACTTTTTGGAATGGAGCCATTCATCTTATTAGAATCGAGGTACAATGATTTCAAGGATGACAAGTTTCCGATGGAATCTGGAATTGAGCCCACCAAAGAGTTTCCACCAAGGTTGAGATTCTGCAAACTCTTTAACATTCCTATGGAGGCCGGCAATTGGATTTCCAGCTCACAATTAGACAAATCTAGCTACTCTAATGAATTATTTGGACAATTTGAGACGCTCCTCCAAAACTCTTCAATTCCTCCACCATCAAACTTGTTGTCAGAAAGGCTTAAGACCTTTAGCTTGCACAAATTTCCAATGACTTTCAGAATTTGACCTTTTAAGCCTGTTCCAGATAAATCAAGGTGTCCTAGAGATTTGAAGTTTGCAAATTCATTTGGAAAAGGACTACTGAAATTATTCCACGATAGATCAAGTGTCATGAGGCTGCTAAGATTAAAGACACTAAAATTAGACAATATTGACACATGGGTTTACAAAGCCACCGATAAGAAATGGTACCCTATAACACATTTTCTTGTAGTGAACATTGAATGGATGACAGCCATGTACATATTTTGTATTATGCTATCGATAATTAGTAGAAATAAAAAACATTAGTTTTTATTAATTCCAGGTTTTTACACATGAGAAAATAAGAATACATAAAGTTGCTTGTGGAAACATCTATTGAAAGATGGATACAATTACTTTATTTCTTACATAAATTTCAAGTACCAAAAAGACAACGTAGAAAGGGGAAAACATCACATATACTTAGTACTATCAAACTCTAGAAAAAATTCTTTTGAAACAAGCCACTTTCAATGCAATTGTTAGTGCTACCTTATCTTTGATGTTGTCATAGAATTGAAAATAGGCATATCTCCACGATGTCTTTAAGATCAATGTGCCGCAAATGCCCCAAAAACCTACGATGAAGCCAAGTACCACACTGACATAGAACCACAACTTATCATGATTTCCATCTTCATTCCTGTCATTTGCAACCTTACCTGGGACATCTTCAGGGCATTTAGTTGAGAGAGGAATGCCACATAGCGATGGATTGTTCATATAAATGGACAAATCATTGAGCGTTTGAAGCTGGCTTCCAGAAGGAATTCTTCCAGTCAAGTTGTTATAAGACAAGTTCAAGTGGGACAAAGAGGTTAAAGATGACAAGCTTTGAGGAATATGTCCTGAAAGGTGGTTGTGCGAGAAATCAAGAGTTTCGAGCAAATGCAAGTTTCCGATCTTGGAGGGGATCTTTCCAGTCAATTGATTCATGGACAAATTCAAGGTGCCCAACAGGATGAGGTTGCTTATTTCTTCAGGAATCTCACCTTGTAAATTATTTGATGAAAGATCAATGCTCTTTACAAGTTGTAGAGTCCTGTTGTACACAAACTCCGCTCCTTTTAGTGTCAGTGTGGCTTGCTCAAAATAACTCGCATTGAAGTCATTAGAATTATTGTTGACCAGCGAACTTAAATTATCCAAACACTTGGGAATAGTACCTGAAAGGCTGTTGTGACTAAGATCGAGGATGTGAAGGTTCCGAAGATTGCACAGTTGCTGGGGAATATGTCCTGTAAAAACGTTGGATAGTAATTGTAGCCTATACAACAAGGATACATTTGATCCTCCTATCCATAGAGGTATGTTCCCAAATAACTTGTTGTGTCCAAGATCCAGACTCTTCAAACCAGAACAATTTTGGAAGGAATCAGGAATTTCACCACCAAAATTATTGTTGTTAAGCTTTAATACTTCCAGTGAACTTAATACCCCCAATGAAGTGGGAATATTGCCAGAGAGATTGTTGTGACCAACATCTAGAAACTTCATATAACTCCCCACACTCCATGCATGAGGGAATTCCCCAAAAAATTGATTGCTCCTTATGGACAAGTATTCCAAGTTTTGCATGTTACAGATAGAGGGAGGAATAATGCCATTCAAATTATTCTCAAAAAGAGACAAAGTGTTTAAATTGGGCATCATTTGGTCAATATTGGAGGGAATTGGCCCAGAGAATAGATTGCTTTCAAGATAAAGGGCATCGACATTAGGGAACCACCAAAGTGGGAGTGGGCCCTCCAACTGATTATAACTCAAATCAATATACTCTAAATTTGGAAATTTCAAACGGGATGAAAAGTTTCCACGTAATTGGTTGTAAGATAAATCCAAACTTTCGAGTTGGGAAGACATCTTCAACAACCATTCCTCTAGTATCGAATCCTCAGAGATTCCAATACCACTAAGAGTGATGTCGATCAGTTCAGTTTGAGATTGAAGCCATACCCAAAAACCAGGACCTACCCGGCAGTGCATGATCCCAATTGACTGGAGCTTGAAAGGAGGAACCCAAACAGAAGCCACGTCAAAAATGAGGGACATGGGTGGGTATGTGACTTGAATTCCTACTCGAAAATATTGTAATCTTGTGAGGTTTCTGAAATGGGCTTCCGTTAGAGTACCTTCCCATGAATTATAAGACAGATCGAGGTGAACTAGCTCATAGAGTTGTCCCAGACTTTTTGGAATGGAGCCATTCATCTTATTAGAATAGAGGTACAATGATTTCAAGGATGACAAGTTTCCGATGGAATCTGGAATTGAGCCCACCAAGGAGTTTCCACCAAGGTTGAGATGCTGCAAACTTTTTAACATTCCTAAGGAGCTCGGCAGTTGGCTTTCCAGCTCACAATAAGACAAATCTAGCGACTCTAATGAATTATTTGGACAATTTGAGACGCTCCTCCAAAACTCTTCAATCCCCCCACCATCAAACTTGTTGTCAGAAAGGCTTAAGACCTTTAGCTTGCACAAATTTCCAATGACTTTCGGAATTTGACCTTTTAAGCCTGTTTGAGATAAATCAAGGTGTTCTAGAGATTTGAAGTTTGCAAATTCATTTGGAATAGGACTACTGAAATTATTCCACCGTAGATCGAGTGTCATGAGGCTGCTAAGATTAAAAAACCAACTGGGAAATGAAGAACATTTAATAATGTTATTCGACACATCAAGGATCAAAAGTGATGTCAAGTTAACCCTTTGGAGTGAGAGTGGAATGCTTTCAATTTGACACGAAGATAAGTGTAACTCTAACAATGAAGGAAGCATGTTAATATCATATGCCCAACTGGCTCCTGTGCGGCTAAGGTCCACGTAATTGAGATTAAGGTATTTTAGGGAAGAGAGGTGAGAAAGCCAAGTCAAGTTTCTGGAAGACAAGCGGAAATTCATCCCGAGATCAAGGTATTTTAGGGAAGAGAGGTGAGAAAGCCAAGTCAAGCTTCTAGAAGATGAGAGTTGATTCCCCCCAAGGTCAAGAATATTCAGGCTTGACAGGTTACCAAGAGAGGGGGGAATCTCTCCCCCAAATGATGCAAAGGAGAGATTGAGATATTGCAAACTTTTAAGCTCCCCAAAGAACATCGGAATGCGAATGCCTTTAAATGTTTCAAGCTCAACAAAGAAGCATTTATCTTACCTCCCAAGAGAGACCTTTCATAAGCCGACTTGTCCCACTCGGCATAAGAATGGGAATCTGGATACGGATTCCGGAGGTCCATCTTCACAACATGGTCGGTGCTGTTGTTGCATGAAATTCCTTCCCATTGACAGCAATCATGACCCACCCAAGAAGAAAGCCTACCAGAATGATCAGCAAGATGTTGTTTAAAGCTGACAAGTGCTCGCCTTTCTTCCTCAATGCATAATGGTTTCACAGTGCTGGTGCTCGGAACTCCGATATCACCCAAGCAGATTATGGCAGTGGGTAGATACGTAGATGCCAAAAGCAAAATGAGAAAAGAGAGAGAAATATTGAGGGGATTGAAGAAGGTGTTTGCAAGCAAGGTATCCATAGGAGAAATCAGTATATATATTCCCCAGTTGGTTGCAGATGAACACAACAAGTGAACTCTAACTCATATATATAACAAAGCAATGAGAGCTTAAAAGAAAATAGTGCTACGCAGCGTGCATCAACTCGATTGAGTTTCACGCGTTTACATTCGTATTCACACCATGAAATTGCAAGGAAGGAGAGATCGAGTGGGGAGGGGGACTACTTGACAAGGACACAAATGCTCCTGCCTACTTTTAAGTCAACTTCTAAGTTCTAAGTCAATCTCAGAAAAGTATATAAGTTCACAATTTTAGATATTTCTCTGTTCAAAGTGTTCAAAGTATCAAACACGTTTGAATAATCTCGTTTGTTAAAATTAGGGAAGAAAAATGATAAAAATAATTATAATGTGTTAGGACTTTTTATGGCTAAATTATATTTTAACACCATCATATTTTTATGGCTAAATTATATTTTAAGTCTACTTCTAAGTCAATCTCATAATTTCTTTCTGTGGAAAAGTATAAAAGTTCACAATTTTAGACTTGTTCGCCGACATTAAGTTGGACATTTCCTTGTTTAAAGTGTTCAAAATATCAGACACATTTGTAACACCATCGTATCAATTTCATCTTCCTAATCAATCAACGTGTAGTCAATGAGATGTGCTACAATAATACGTCAACCACAGAGTTGTTGTGGTTGTAGCTCCCAGGACATGCAGTAACCCAGAAATTGTTGTTTTTATAATTTTCTTTCATAATATTACACGAGGTCACAAGTTCAAATCATTTTGTCCGTTATCAAGACAAGAACTTAGGACTTGACTATATTGTTTTCCAATAATAGGTCGTATTTCCCAAACTTCCAAAAGTGTTTCTCAAGCGAGCAACATTAGCACCAACAACTTGAGCCACCTTCTTCCCGTCTTTAAAGAATTGGAATGTAGGCTGCACCAAAATGCACACAACAGATCAGAAACCAAATGGACCTTGGATTTTACCATATCCAAGTTAAAACATATAGAATTACTAAGATGGAACCAGCAATAATCCATTCAAAAGACCATCTTAAAAAGATCATCCCACGAGTTCCATGAATAAAAGAAGCTATATACCAAGAACAAAATAAACTGGAGCATTTTCTTCAAACAAAATAAACTCGTCGATGTCAACCTTATACGCTGTTACATGTGGGTATTGCTTAAAAGAAAATGTCTCCGCGTTTGAGAGTGTGAGGGAGTTCATGCAAAAGCAATTCAAGAGAACATGAATTATAGATTCACAAACATGTCCAAGAATCTGAATTTACGCATCTCTTTGGACACTACTTACACAAGTTAAACCAATACAACATGAGTAACCCAAATTTAAAACCACCAAAATGGCTCTTTTATGGTTTTCTTCCTCTTTGCAAATAAAAAAAAAAAAAAAAAAACACACACACACACACACAATCAGCAGCTAGTAAATGCATAATTAAGTGCCACAACCCTAAAAAATAGAACAAAATTGACATAAATGTAGGAGGAACACAGTTGATTGCCTACACTGTCATCACATAACAATTACACCAATAACCACAGAACGTTCCACATTGCGGAGAGTTTTTTGGTTTTTTGATTCACAATATGGTATATCATTTGGTCTAGTTGTAAGCTCCAATGACACAAGCGCAAATGAATTATGTAACTTACTACCACGTTTTTAAATAGCTACTTTCCAAGCGTCATCAACACCAACAGTTTTAGTTACACACCCACACATGAAATGGAAATCCTACGATAGGGTTTAATATAAAATTGAGCTATAGAACTGATCACATTTGGAGAAACTTGAACCATTAAAAGCTATTATGCATTTAATATAAACACCACATTCACAAATGAGAAAGCACACAAGTGTAGTGTAATGTACTAAAGAATTACTTGAAGCGTTTTCTAAAAGTGTTTCTCGAGCGAGCAACTTTAGCACCAACAACTTCAGCCACCTTCATCCCCCATCTTTAAAGAATTGGAATGTAAGCTGCACCAAAATGCACACATCAGATCAGAAACCAAATGGACTTTGGATTTTACCATATCCAAGTTAAAACATATAGAATTACTAAGATGGAACCAGCAATAATCCATTCAATAGACCATCTTAAAAAGATCATCCCACGAGTGCCATGAATAAAAGAAGCTATATAACTGGAGCATTTTCTTCAAAAAAAAATTAAAGCAAATCATTTACCACGGAGGAAATATTCAACTCGTCCAAAGTGTTTGTAAGGCCTTCTGTAGATAGAATAAACAAGGTTAGGTATGAACTATGAAAAAATTCTTGCTCCCAAAATAAAAAGAAACGAAATTACATTCAAACTAGCTAACCATTCCATGCCAGATGGCTATGAGCCCACAAGTAAAATAATTGCTAAAACTAACTTGGGAATTAAAACCCGTAACGGATAACTAGATTTCATAATTAGCAACACTTAAGAGTTCTTCCGAGTTTTGACCTTAATCTTAAGCTGGGATTTAAGTAGTCCACAAAAGAACTAAAATGGTACCCAAAAAAAAAAAATGATCCAAGTTTACAGAAGACTAAATTCCAATTCGAATGCGCACATCGTCCATGTGGGTATTGCTCACACCAAAGTAGCAATCATAAGTTCAAAGCACATTATTACGCCACATTTTCGTGCCAATGACTTCATTGCTTAAAAGAAAACGTCTTTTGAACTTACAAGGCCCGCGCCACATTGCAGTGAAATAGAAAAGTGCTGGCACAGCTCCATCTATATGAAATTTTATATATAAATCAGACAATTTGTATGAAAATATGACAAGTTTTCTCAAAACAAAAATATTCCGAAACCCGGAAAAAACCCAAAAAAAAAAAAAAAAAAAAAAAAAAAACCTTTAGCTTTGCTGACTGCGGTGCTAAATTCATCCTCCGACTTAATGACAACAATATTAGAGGCACCTGAAATTCAATCAACAATTCAAGTTACTGAGCTATTCCCAAACCCAAAATTTTAAAATTGAAACTTTGAACAACGGCGACAACAATAACAGAAATATGAAGTACCAGAGGGCGAGGAGAGAGGTCGGAGTTGGAGAACGTGAGGGTTTGGGAAGTGATGGAGGGAATTGGAGAAGGGTTTGGAGATGGAAGGAGATGCTGTGGGCGGCGGAGATGGTGCTGTGGGGATTGAAGAAGCCAGGGTTTGGAAAGAATTGGAAGGAAGGTTGTGACGATGAAGAAGCGCTGCGATTGCCGAGCAATTGCCGTGCCATGGCTACCCCTGAGTTCCTCACCATTTTTCTTCTATCGATTCGGTGCTTTGTTCGGCGTTGAAGGCAAAAATACAAGAAGAGCCCAAAACAATGAATATGTAAATGGGCCTTTTGGTGAAGGTATATAGGCCTAGTCCATGAGGCCCACACAGCGCATAAAGATTGTTTTACAAGCCATTTTAGGGAGTAGTCGAGTTCGAAATCTCGGGTTCAAGGTAAATGCTCTAAATAAACTGAGGCGACAAGTTTGTTGCCAAACAAATATTGTCATGTGAAAACATGCTGCCACTATGGGCGTGGTCGGTACGTAGCCGGGACATAATGGGACGAGATGAAATGAGATGGAACGAAAGTTTTTTGTGCTACGTTTGGTATGCAGATCGGAGTAGAACGAACTACTTTTGTCCCACTATGTTCCATCTCACCCCACGTACCAAACGAGGCCTATGTGTGAAATGCATTTTTGATTATGTGTTTATTTTCTGAATTGTTCTCCAACATCACTTTCACCTCTTCTCCTAGCCATTGACGTGGTTTTACAGGTTTAGTTTCACTCTTTACATTCAAACTTTTTTTCCATGAAATCTAATTTCCATTAAACCCTACCTCATACTAGATGTCCATGAAATATGATGTAATTTGAATTGAAATGATGAATTTTACCCTCTGTGTGATAATCATGTGAGTTTATTTAACGGGGATTGGTCAAGATTTATTTGAGAACAAGGTCTCCCCAGAAAACCCAATTCCTATTTTTCTCTATTCAGGTGACGACCTCACGGCGATTGGTCAAGATTTCTTTGACAACGAATTTGAAAATTTGCCATGGTTTGAATCTCTTATATTGGTTCGGTCAGGACATTGATTTGGGTAGGTTCGAATGGGTGTTCTGCAATTTCTTCTGCAATTCGGTAGACTATGATTGAAGAATCTGAACATGATACGCAAGAAGCAAAAGATTTGATAGGATTTGAATGGAAGATGGATTTTGATGGATTCAAAGGTGGATGATATATATATACCAAATGCTGTCAAGAATCCTACCATCCCCCATCTGATTTCTTTTCACGCCCTCAAACAGAAAAGAACCTCCCAACCCCTTCATCTTCATCTATACCTTCCTCTTCAGAACACATCCCATCGTCCTCGTCGACTTCGAATACATCGTCTTCATTGTCATCTATCATGGATTTTTATTTTTCAATAGCTATACTTTCTAGTTTTGGGGTAAACTCTGTGCTGCATGTGCAGAACTTGTTGATTCATATGTATTGTTGTTGTGGGGAAGTGGAGCTTGCTGGAAATTAATGAAATGTGGTTTCTAATGTTATGCTTGGTGGGTACTGGAAGGGCAGGAAGCTAGAGTGTGCATTGAAGTTTAGGAAAATGGTGAGCATGGGATTGAAAGGGTGCTTGCGGCTTGCGGCTTGCGGCTTGCGGTCGGTCTGCTAGACTGAATGAAGGAAGGTTAGACGGAGGAGACCCATAACTGAACGCACATTGGGACATTGGAGTTGTTTGAGTCACAGCTGCATGATTTCATTAAAAATGATCCGACAGCTCTACGTGTGATTTTCAATTTTTTCAAAATTCTAAGAAATCCATGGAAGAAATCCATATAAATCCACAAAAATCATAATGAAAATCCATATAAATCTTCTAAAATCCATAGAGAATTATAAAGTCTATTAAAGTTCTTTGAAATCTAGCACTAAAAAAAATCTATTAAAATCCTCTATAATCCAAATTGACTACATCTCTCTAAGTTTCATCCCTGAGAGGAAAGAATCCAGATTTTCAACAGCCTAATACTCGAGAAAATTTTTCATTGTAACCGAAACACTAGTTGTTCACCACGTATTTTTATATAAGTGGTGAGATAATTTATTTTTTAAGTTATTAACTTTTTAACACACATATCTTATAATTTGTATAATGACACGTGATGTATTATCTCATTCTCGTGTTCTGATTACATTGAAAAATTTCTCCAAATATCCATGTGTCACTCTATGGCCCATCCAAAAATGTGACATGAGTCCATCCACTCACTAATCCTAACTCTGATAATTTTTGTGTTATCCTTAAACCTCTGTTATCTGCTAAACTTTTGGAAAAAGAAATTGCAGGCAAACCAAATGCACTTCAATTGCAAACAATATGAGCTACTTTAATAGAAAGACGGAACCCAAAAAAAAGAAAGAAAAAGTAAATCAAAATCTTATTCCTTATCCTTTGTAATAAAAGAAAAAAAGTAATAATTCAATCATCAACTAACATATTATATAGTTTATAAAATTGGATCTAAATAGTTGATCTCTCTAGTATTACCCAATTAATTAGTGTCAATCTCAGCACCCTTTTCTCTGAGGACGGCTTTACAGCCCCACGTCGCTCTTTCCTTCTCTTCATTTCCACAAATTGTGAATTAGATTAAAATAAAAGCACTTTCATCTTCCGTTTAGACTCAACAGGATCGATAGACATGGAGTTAAATTAGATTTTGGTTTCCAAATCGAATCAAATTAAAATGAAAGCAAGTTCCTCTCTCTCTCCTTCTTTCCTTCCTATGCAGAGTTTAAATCTTTTGGACTCAAAACCCTATGTGGCATCTCTTTGCCCTATCTACACGAGCGTCACCTGGCCATTCATCTTATCCCTTCGATAAAAAAAATTAAAAACTAAAGATAAATTTAGTGAAAAGAACACATGTTACTCAAGTATAATATAAGGCGCAAAGGGTTTTGAGTGCAGAAAATTTGAACTCATATTTATAAGGATGTGAAAATATATGTGGAATAGTAATACTAAATGAATATTGAACTATTTTTGACAGAAAAATGGGAGAGAAAAACTAAAAAAAAAAAAAAAACAAGAAAATCAGTCCTAATTGAAAAACAAAACAATATGACTTCGGTGTTAAAATTTTTATAGTTGACACCAATGACAGTGTTACAAAGGTTAAAGGCACTAAAATTAGACAATATTGACACATAGTTTTACAAACGCACTTATAAGAAATGGTACCCTATAGCACATTTGCTTGTAGTGAACATTGAATGGATGACGACCATATTTTGTATTATGCTATCGATAATTAGTAGAAATAAAAAACATTAGTTTTTATTAATTCCAGGTTTTTACACAAGAGAAAATCAGAATACATAAAGTTGCTTGTGGAAACATCTATTGAAAGATGGATACAATTCCTTTATTTATTACATAAATTGCAAGTACCAAAAATACAACGTATAAAGGGGAAAACATCACATATACATAGTACTATCAAACTTCAGAAAAAATTCTTTTGAAACAAGCCACTTTCAATGCAATTGCTAGTGCTACCTTATCTTTGATGTTGTCAAAGAATTGAAAATAGGCATATCTCCACGATGTCTTTAAGATCAATATGCCGCAAATGCCCCAAAAACCTACTATGAAGCCAAGTACCACACTGACATAGAACCACAACTTATCATGATTTCCATCTTCATTCTTGTCATTCACATCCTTAGCTGGGAAAGTGTCATCTCCAGGGCAATTAGTTGGGAGAGGAATGCCACATAGCGATGGATTGTTCATATAAATGGAAAAATCATTGAGTGTTTGAAGCTGGCTTCCAGAAGGAATTCTTCCAGTCAAGTTGTTATAAGACAAGTTCAAGTGGGACAAAGAGGTTAAAGATGACAAGCTTTGAGGAATATGTCCTGAAAGGTGGTTGTGCGAGAAATCAAGAGTTTCGAGCAAATGCAAGTTTCCGATCTTGGAGGGGATCTTTCCAGTCAATTGATTCATGGACAAATTCAGGGTGCCCAACAGGAAGAGGTTGCTTATTTCTTCAGGAATCTCACCTTGTAAATTATTTGATGAAAGATCAATGCTCTTTACAAGTTGTAGAGTCTTGTTGTATACAAGCTCTGCTCCTTTTAGTGTCAGTGTCGCTTGCTCAGAACCAATACCGAAGGCATTAGAATTATTGTTGACCAGCAAAGTTAAATTATCCAAACACTTGGGAATAGTACCTGAAAGGCTGTTGTGACTAAGATCGAGGATGTGAAGGTTTCGAAGATTGCACAGTTGTTGGGGAATATGTCCTGAAAAAACGTTGGATCGTAATTGTAGCCTGAACAACAAGGATACATTTGATCCTCCTATCCATAGAGGTATGTTCCCAAATAACTTGTTGTGTCCAAGATCAAGACTCCTCAAACCAGAACAATTTTGCAAGGAATCAGGAATTACACCGCCAAAATTGTTGTTGTTGAGCTTTAATACTAGCAGTGAACTTAATACCCCCAATGAAGTGGGAATATTGCCAGAGAGATTGTTGTGACCGACATCTAGAAACTTCATATAACTCCCCACACTCCATGCATGAGGGAATTCCCCAAAAAATTGATTGCTCCTTATGGACAAGTATCCCAAATTTTGCATGTTGCAGATAGAGGGAGGAATAGTGCCATTCAAATTATTCTCAAAAAGAGACAAAATTTCCAAATTGGGCATCATTTGGTCAATATTGGAGGGAATTAGCCCGGAGAATAGATTGCTTTCAAGATAAAGGTAATGGACATTAGGGAACCACCAAAGTGGGAGTGGGCCCTCCAATTGATTATGACTCAAATCAATATACTCTAAATTTGGAAATTTCAAATGGGATGGAAAGTTTCCACGTAATTGGTTGTTAAATAAATCCAAATTTTTGAGTTGGGAAGACATCTTCAACAACCATTCCTCTAGTATCGAATCCTCAGAGATTCCAATACCACGAAGAGTGATGTCGATCAGTTCAGTTTGAGATTGAAGCCATACCCAAAAACCAGGACCTACCCGACAGTTTATGATCCCAATTGACAGGAGCTTGAAAGGAGGAACCCAAACAGAAGCCACGTCAAAAATGAGGGACATGGGTGGGTCTGTGACTTGAATTCCTACTTGAACATCTTGTAATCTCGTGAGATTTCTGAAATGGGCTTCCGTTAGAGTACCTTCCCATGAATTATCAGACAGATCGAGGTGAACTAGCTCATAGAGTTGTCCCAGACTTTTTGGAATGGAGCCATTCATCGTATTAGAATTGAGGTACAATGATTTCAAGGATGACAAGTTTCCGATGGAATATGGAATTGAGCCCACCAAAGAGTTTCCACCAAGGTTGAGATCTTGCAAACTCTTTAACATTCCTATGGAGGCCGGCAATTGGCTTTCCAGCTCACAATAAGACAAATATAGCGACTCTAATGAATTATTTGGACAATTTGAGACGCTCCTCCAAAACTCTTCAATTCCCCCACCATCAAACTTGTTGTCAGAAAGGCCTAGGACCTTTAGCTTGCACAAATTTCCAATGACTTTCGGAATTTGACCTTTTAAGCCTGTTCCAGATAAATCAAGGTGTTCTAGAGATTTGAAGTTTGCAAATTCATTTGGAAAAGGACTACTGAAATTATTCCCCGATAGATCAAGTGTCATGAGGCTGCTAAGATTAAAAACCCAATTGGGGAATGAAGAACATTTAATACTGTTATTCGACATATGAAGGACCAAAAGTGATGTCAAGTTAATCCTTTGGAGTGAGAGTGGAATGCTTTCAATTTGACACGAAGATAGGTGTAACTCTAACAATGAAGGAAGCATGTTAATATCATATGCCCAACTGGCTCCTGTGCGGCTAAGGTCCACGTAATTGAGATTAAGGTATTTTAGGGAAGAGAGGTGAGAAAGCCAAGTCAAGTTTCTGGAAGACAAGCGGAAATTCATCTCGAGATCAAGAATATTCAGGCTTGACAGGTTACCAAGAGAGGGGGGAATATCTCCCCCAAATGATGCAAAGGAGAGATTGAGATATTGCAAACTTTCAAGCTCCCCAAAGAACATCGGAATGCGAATGCCTTGAAACTCATTATAGCTGAGGTCCAGGTATTTTAAATGTTTCAAGCTCAACAAAGAAGCATTTATCTTACCTTGCAAGCAAGACCTTTCATAAGCCGACTCGTCCCACTGGTAATCAGAATAGGAATATGGATACGGATTCCGGAGGTCCATCTTCACAACATGGCCGGTGCTGTTGTTGCATGAAATTCCTTCCCATTGACAGCAATCATGACCCACCCAAGAAGAAAGCCTACCAGAAGGATCAGCAAGATGTTGTTTAAAGCTGACAAGTGCTCGCCTTTCTTCCTCAATGCATAATGGTTTCACAGTGCTGGTGATCGGAACTCCGATATCACCCAAGCAGATTATGGCAGTGGGTAGATACGTAGATGCCAAAAGCAAAATGAGAAAAGAGAGAGAAATATTGAGGGGATTGAAGAAGGTGTTTGCAAGCAAGGTATCCATAGGAGAAATCAGCAAGAGCAAGTGAACTCTAACTCATTTGTTGCAGTTGAACACAGCAAGTGAACTCTAACTCATATATATAACAAAGCAATGAGAGCTTAAAAGAAAATAGTGCTACGCAGCGTGCATCAACTCGATTGAGTTTCACGCGTTTACATTCGTATTCACACCATGACATTGCAAGGAAGGAGAGATCGAGTGGGGAGGGGGACTACTTGACAAGGACACAAATGCTCCTGCCTACTTTTAAGTCAACTTCTAAGTTCTAAGTCAATCTCATAATTTCCTTCTGCGGAAAAAGTATAGAAGTTCACAATTTTAAACATTTCCATGTTCAAAGTGTTCGAAGTATCAAACACGTTTGAATAATCTCGTTTGTTAATATTAGGGAACAAAAATGATAAAAAAAATTATAATGTGTTTGGATTTTTATGGCTAAATTATATTTTAACATCATCATATTTTTATGGCTAAATTATATTTTAAGTCTACTTCTAAGTCAATCTCTTAATTTTTTTCTGTGGAAAAGTATGAAAGTTCACAACTTTAGACTTGTTCGCCGACATTAAGTTGGACATTTCCTTGTTTAAAGTGTTCAAAGTATCAGACACGTTTGTAACACCATCGTATCAATTTCATCTTCCTAATCAATCAACAAGTGTAGTCAATGAGATGTGCTACAATAATACGACAACCACGGAGTTGTTGCGGTTGTAGCTCCTAGGACATATAGTAACCCAGAAATTGTTGTTTTAATAATTTTCTTTCATAATATTACACGAGGTCACAAGTCTGAATCATTTTGTCCGTTATCAAGACAAGAACTTAGGACTTGACTATATTGTTTTCCAATACTAGGTCGTAATCGTATTTCCCAAACTTCCAAAAGTGTTTCTCAAGCGAGCAACATTAGCACCAACAACTTGAGCCAGCTTCTTCCCGTCTTTAAAGAATTGGAATGTAGGCTGCACCAAAATGCACACAACAGATCAGAAACCAAATGGACCTTGGATTTTACCATATCCAAGTTAAAACATATAGAATTACTAAGATGGAACCAGCAATAATCCATTCAAAAGACCATCTTAAAAAGATCATCCCACGAGTGCCATGAATAAAAGAAGCTATATAACTGGAGCATTTTCTTCAAAAAAATTAAAGCAAATCATTTACCACGGAGCAAATCATCTATATGAAATTTTATATATAAATCAGACAATTTGTATGAAAATATGACAAGTTTTCTCAAAACAAAAAGATTTCGAAAACCAGAAAAAACCCAAAAAAAAAAAAAAAAAAAAAATTACCTTTAGCTTTGCTGACTGCGGTGCTAAATTCATCCTCCGACTTAATGACAACAATATTAGAGGCACCTGAAATTCAATCAACAATTCAAGTTACTGAGCTATTCCCAAACCCAAAATTTAAAAATTGAATCCTTGAACAATGGCGACAACAATAACATAAATATGGAGTACCTGACGGCGAGGAGGAGAGAGGTCGGAGTTGCAGAAAGTGAGGGTTTGGGAAGTGGTGGAGGGAATTGGAGAGAAGGGTTTGGAGGTGGAAGGAGATGCTGTGGGCGGCGGAGATGGTGCGGTGGGGATTGAAGAAGCCAGGGTTTGGAAAGAATTGGAAGGAAGGTTGTGACGACAAAGAAGCGCTGCGCAGAACTTGCCATGGCTACTCCCGAGTCCCTCGCCATTTAATTCTCTCGATTCGGTGCTTTGTTTGGGGCTTAAGGCAAAAAATACAAGAAGAGCCCAAAACAATTAATACGTAAATGGGCCAGTTGGTGAAGGTATATAGGCCTAGTCCATAAGGCCCACACAACGCATAAAGATTGTTTACAAGCCATATTAGGGAGTAGTCGAGCTCAAAATCTCGGGTTCAGAGCAACTGCTCCAAATCAACTGCAGCGACAAGTTCGTTACCACGCAAATATTGTCATGTAAAAACATGTTGACACTATGGGCGTGGTTGGTACATAGACGGGACGAGATAGAACAGAGGTTTATTTGTGCTACGTTTGGTATGCAGGCCGAAGTAGAACAAACTACTTTTGTCTTACTGTATTCCGTCCCACTCCACATACTAAACGAGGTCTATGTGTGAAATGCATTTTTGATTATGTGTTTATGCTCGGATTTCAATTTGAACTCATGTATTTCAGTTTAACTAATATGGTATGTATGTTTTTATTTCAGTTTAATTAATATGGTACGTATGTTTTAATTCGTTATAACAATATTGGACTTTCCTGCCAATTAGCTAGTCCGGTAACTATACTTATACTAAGCCTTGTTGGAATCATTGCCAAATGTACTCAATTTCAAAACGCAAAATGCATCATATAAAATAACAGTTACAACAGAGTTACAACTTAACGAGGAAAGCTTTTTCGCGCCTTTTGAACTCTAGTTGATCAAATATATGAAGTGTCTGGTGAAAGAACTTCTTCAAGTAAACAACTCTATAACTTTAGACCAATAACGCGACATTACATTATTAATGACTTAAAATGTCAAAGCGGTGATGTAACAAGATGTATGTAAATCTTTCTCTATCGTTTGCTGGGACCTAGGTGAATTTACCCAACCATCATATCGACATAGTGATGTCATGGTGGGCGGTGTTTTGGTTAAGTTGCTAACATTGAACGCTTTGGGTGGATATGACACAATCCTTAACCTCCTTCTTACCCAATGTTTGTTAGGTTGGTTTGAGTTTTCTTAAGTTTTAATTTGCATATGGGCACACACGAAGTGTGTGTGAAATTTTTTTATTTTTGTTTTTAAAATAGAATGAGAGACGAAGCGAGTGATGGAGAATGTGATAGTGGGAAGGTTTTTTTTTTTTTTTTTTTTTTTTTTTTTTTTTTTTTTAATTGGAGATATGTTAGGATTACATGTAGGTGATGCTTTGAAAGGAAAAAAAAAAGAAAAATTTGGTTGTGTGAAATTACATTTCAACCCATATTTCTTATTCATGTTCTATTTTAGTTAGAGGATTAAACTGGTAATTTCATAGGGTTTTGGTTGACAAGTGTATTTATCAAATATAGCAAAAAATTAACTCATAATTTAAAAAATGTCACTTTATATAAAAACTTTCAAATATATAAAAAAATTCACTTAAATAGACACAAATACCCTCAAATTTAACAGTTAAATAAATTAAATTCTTTTTAGCTATTGTGGTCTCAAGCTCCGGTCCAACTTCACCTTCGCTTCTACCCTTCACCACCACAACCCTATCCCCTTCAACCCCCTCATCATTGACATTGAGCGCCGCCTTGGTTACCGCAAGTGGGAGCAACAAAATTTCAATCATGCCTTCAACGCCTTTTTTCTTACCAATATCATTTTTAGTTTTAAATATAAAAATAGTTTTTAAAGTTAATCCACATGTCGTTATATGATTGTATTTGCGAGATCGACGTGATGCTATATTATCACACTAACAGAGCAATTAACAGATTTTTCACGAAAAACTAAAATGATCACGATGGACAAATTCAAAGAAAGACTAAAATGATTAACGATAGACAAATTCAAGAACACTACTATTGATTATCATTAATTGTTAAGGACCAGATTAAGGATTTATGTCAATATCACGAATCATTTTGGCTAAAAAGCCTTTAATTTATTTGATTGGTAAATTTGAGGATATTTGTGTCTATTTATGTGAAAATTTGGATATATTTGAAAGATTTTATAAAAAAGTAACATTTTTGAAATTAAGGGTTAATTTTTTACTATTTTTGATAAATACTTGGTTGACGATGAGTGTTTTATTAGTAGAGATAAGACTTGCGACATATATTGTTAGGAGCATGTGAAGAAGTTCATAAAAAGGAGTCCCCCATTACATATAATTAGTATGTAAAAGCTCCCACATCTGCAAATTTAGTCTTCCATTATTAAAACCATAAATGATTTTTTGGTTAGTGTCTTTGGCAACTACTAACTTTTCCCTTTTTACTTGTCAAACAATTAGGTATGTTGTTAACTTGAATTAGGGCGGTTGACTGCATAGAATCACATAGGCTTAACTAACTAATGTTGAATTAGTTAGTACCCATTTTGGTCGTTTTATTAATCGGACATAAATCTTAAAATAATAAATCTCTGCTGCTTTGCCGTCAGATTTCATTTTCCGCCATCAAATCTTGGTACTCCGGTTCTCGCGAACACAAGGATTGGAGGGATCGGGATCCTCTCTCCTAGTCTAAAAATGAGGATCCTCCTGATTAAGAAGTGTGGACTGTTGGATAAAAATTCAACGGCTACAAATAGGATGTTCTTTTTAAGTTATAATAATTATAACCGTTGGATTTTCATCAACGGTCCACATTTCTTGATCACGAGGATCCTCATCCTTGAATCAGAAGAGAATCCTGATTCGGATTGGAGAATGATTGTACAGTGACATAATAATTTTAAATGTTTAGCCAGCAAGTTAGCTTCTCTCTCCTCCTTCCTAAATATTGTTGGAGGTTTTGAGACTCAAAGTCCCACATCGGGCCAAGGCATGGTTCACAATGGATTTGGATCCTCTTCGGATCCCCTTTCTGGGGATTCCGGGGATCAAGACATAAAGATCGTTCATCAAAGATCGTGTGACCATAAATAAATGCTTTTTACGCAAAACGAGATAATTTTACTTTTAAAAATATAAAAAGTATTTAATTGTGGCCGCACGATCTTTGATGAACGGTCCTTGTCCCTTGATCCCCAGGGAGGGGATCCGGACGAGATCCAAATCCGTTCACAATGACCTTTAAATAGGTCTAGAACCCTATTTCCCCACCCTACCTTGTATTACCACCCCTCAAAAAAGTTAAAAAAATTAAAACACTCTTTCTCCACCCACCTATATTCCTAAAATGTCCTTTACATATTCTACTATTTTGCAGAAATTGAAAGAAGTAAACTAAAAAAAGCACTCAACCTAACAACCACCCAACCCCTTATAACACAACGCAACTCGACGGCAACCTCTCGATCTTCATTTTTTCAAACAAGTCCAAACCCTCATTCTCAAAGAAAGTGCAGAAATCATCGCATTCCAAATACACATTTTTTTAACTACCATTTGCTAGAACACGTATCCAGTGCTATCCAAACAACCAGTCTTCTTGTAAAGATCCACCAACGCAGTCCCCAAAAACGCATTCAATTCAATCTCATTCCAAATAACATGCCCTATGGATTTGCTTTCTCTAATAAATAGATCCCAACCCATCCAAATTAGTACAGGAAGAAAGCACACTAACATAAGTACCTTCATTTGGCTCATATTTATACGGATGTGAAAATATCTGTGGAATAGTAGTACTAAATGAATATTGAACTATTTTTTACAGAAAAATGGGAGAGAAAAACTTAAAAAAAAAAAAAAAAAAAAAAAAAAAACAAGAAAATCAGTCCTAATTGAAAAACAAAACAATATGACTTTGGTGTCAAAATTTTTATAGTTGACACCAATGACAGTGTTAGAAAGGTTAAAGACACTAAAATTAGACAATATTGACACATGGGTTTACAAAACCACCGATAAGAAATGGTACCCTATAACACATTTTCTTGTAGTGAACATTGAATGGATGACAGCCATGTACATATTTTGTATTATGCTATCGATAATTAGTAGAAATAAAAAAACATTAGTTTTTATTAATTCCAGGTTTTTACACATGAGAAAATAAGAATACATAAAGTTACTTGTGGAAACATCTATTGAAAGATGGATACAATTACTTTATTTCTTACATAAATTGCAAGTACCAAAAAGACAACGTAGAAAGGGGAAAACATCACATATACTTAGTACTATCAAACTCTAGAAAAAATTCTTTTGAAACAAGCCACTTTCAATGCAATTGTTAGTGCTACCTTATCTTTGATGTTGTCATAGAATTGAAAATAGGCATATCTCCACGATGTCTTTAAGATCAATGTGCCGCAAATGCCCCAAAAACCTACTATGAAACCAAGTACCACGCTGACATAGAACCACAACTTATCATGATTTCCATCTTCATTCCTGTCATTTGCATCCTTAGTTGGGAAAGTGTCATCTTCAGGGCAATTAGTTGAGAGAGGAATGCCACATAGCGATGGATTGTTCATATAAATGGACAAATCATTGAGTGTTTGAAGCTGGCTTCCAGAAGGAATTCTTCCAGTCAAGTTGTTATAGGACAAGCTCAAGTGGGACAAAGAGGTTAAAGATGCTCAAGTGGGACAAAGAGGTTAAAGATGACAAGCTTTGAGGAATATGTCCTGCAAGAAATCAAGAGTTTCGAGCAAATGCAAGTTTCCGATCTTGGAGGGGATCTTTCCAGTCAATTGATTAATGGACAAATTCAAGGTGCCCAACAGGATGAGGTTGCTTATTTCTTTAGGAATCTCACCTTATAAATTATTTGATGAAAGATCAATGCTCTTTACAAGTTGTAGAGTCTTGTTGTATACAAACTCTGCTCCTTTTAGTGTCAGTGTCGATTGCTCAGAACCAATACCAAAGGCATTAGAATTATTGTTGACCAGCAAAGTTAAATTATCCAAACACTTGGGAATAGTACCTGAAAGGCTGTTGTGACTAAGATCGAGGATGTGAATATTCCGAAGATTGCACAGTTGCTGGGGAATATGTCTTGTAAAAACGTTGGATCGTAATTGTAGCCTATACAACAAGGATACATTTGATCCTCCTATCCATAGAGGTATGTTCCCAAATAACTTGTTGTGTCCAAGATCCAGACTCTTCAAACCAGAACAATTTTGCAAGGAATCAGGAATTTCACCACCAAAATTATTGTTGTTAAGCTTTAATACTTCCAGTGAACTTAATACCCCCAATGAAGTGGGAATATTACCAGAGAGATTGTTGTGACCAACATCTAGAAACTTCATATAACTCCCCACACTCCATGCATGAGGGAATTCCCCAAAAAATTGATTGCTCCTTATGGACAAGTATCCCAAGTGTTGCATGTTGCAGATAGAGGGAGGAATAGTGCCATTCAAATGATTCTCAAAAAGAGACAAAATTTCCAAATTGGGCATCATTTGGTCAATATTGGAGGGAATTGGCCCGGAGAATAGATTTCTTTCAAGATAAAGGGTATAGACATTTGGGAACCGCCAAAGTGGGAATGGGCCCTCCAACTGATTATGACTCAAATCAATACTCTTTAAATTTGGAAATTTCAAACGGGATGGAAAGTTCCCACGTAATTGGTTGTTAGATAAATCCAAATATTTGAGTTGGGAAGACATCTTCAACAACCATTCCTCTAGTATCGAATCCTCAGAGATTCCAATACCACTAAAAGTGATGTCAATCAGTTCAGTTTGAGATTGAAGCCATACCCAAAAACCAGGACCTACCCGACAGTTTATGATCCCAATTAACTGGAGCTTGAAAGGAGGAACCCAAACAGAAGCCACGTCAAAAATGAGGGACATGGGTGGGTCTGTGACTCGAATTCTTACTTGAAAATCTTGTAATCTCGTGAGGTTTCTGAAATGGACTTCCATTAGAGTACCTTCCCATGAATTATAAGACAGATCAAGGTGAACTAGCTCATAGAGTTGTCCCAAACTTTTTGGAATGGAGCCATTCATCTTATTAGAATAGAGGTACAATGATTTCAAGGATGACAAGTTTCCGATGGAATCTGGAATTGAGCCCACCAAAGAGTTTCCACGAAGGTTGAGATTCTGCAAACTCTTTAACATTCCTATGGAGGCCAGCAATTGGCTTTCCAGATCACAATTAGACAAATCTAGCGACTCTAATGAATTATTTGGACAATTTGAGACGCTCCTCCAAAACTCTTCAATCCCCCCACCATCAAACTTGTTGTCAGAAAGGCTTAAGACCTTTAGCTTGCACAAATTTCCAACGACTTTCGGAATTTGACCTTTTAAGCCTGTTCGAGATAAATCAAGGTGTTCTAGAGATTTGAAGTTTGCAAATTCATTTGGAAAAGGACAACTGAAATTATTCCACGATAGATCAAGTGTCATGAGGCTGCTAAGATTAAAAACCCAATTGGGAAATGAAGAACATTTAATAATGTTATCCGACACATCAAGGATCAAAAGTGAAGTCAAGTTAATCCTTTGGAGTGAGAGTGGAATGCTTTCAATTTGACACGAAGATAAGTGTAACTCTAACAATGAAGGAAGCGTGTTAATATCATATGCCCAACTGGCTCATATGCGGCTAAGGTCCACGTAATTGAGATTAAGGTATTTTAGGGAAGAGAGGTGAGAAAGCCAAGTCAAGTTTCTGGAAGGCAAGTGGGAATTCATCTCGAGATCAAGAATATTCAGGCTTGACAGGTTACCAAGAGAGGGGGGAATCTCTCCCCCAAATGATGCAAATGAGAGATTGAGTTATTGCAAACTTTTAAGCTCCCCAAAGAACATCGGAATGCGAATGCCCTGAAACTCATTACAGCTGAGGTCCAGGTATTTTAAATGTTTCAAGCTCAACAAAGAAGCATTTATCTTACCTCCCAAGCAAGACCTTTCATAAGCCGACTCGTCCCACTTGGCATCAGAATGGGAATCTGGATACGGATTCTGGAGGTCCATCTTCACAACATGGCCGGTGCTGTTGTTGCATGAAATTCCTTCCCATTGACAGCAATCATGACCCACCCAAGAAGAAAGCCTACCAGAAAGATCAGCAAAATGTTGTTTAAAGCTGACAAGTGCTCGCCTTTCTTCCTCAATGCATAATGGTTTCACAGTGCTGGTGCTTGGAACTCCGATATCACCCAAGCAGATTATGACAATGGGTAGATACGTGGATGCCAAAAGCAAAATGAGAAAAGAGAGAGAAATATTGAGGGGATTGAAGAAGGTGTTTGCAAGCAAGGTATCCATAGGAGAAATCAGTATATATATTCCCCAGTTGGTTGCAGATGAACACAACAAGTGAGCTCTAACTCATATATAACAGAGCAATGAGAGCTTAAAAGAAAGTAGTGCTACGCAGCGTGCATCAACTCGATTGAGTGTCATGCGTTTACATTCGTATTCACACCATGAAATTGCAAGGAAGGAGAGATCGAGTGGGGAGGGGGACTACTTGACAAGGACACAAATGCTCCTGCCTACTTTTAAGTCAACTTCTAAGTTCCAAGTCAATCTCATAATTTCCTTCTACGGAAAAGTATATAAGTTCACAATTTTAGACATTTCCCTGTTCAAAGTGTTCAAAGTATCAAACACGTTTGAATAATCTCGTTCGTTAATATTAGGGAATAAAAATGATAAAAAAAAATTATGATGTGTTTGGATTTTTTATGGCTAAATTGTTGAAAAGTATAGTGGGTAATGAATGCCCACAGTATTGAAGACCTTGTCATAGCATTGAAAACATTGCCACATTATTGAAAACCTTGGCAGAATATTGATATGTGGAGATCATTTGTCAAAGGTGTGGTGTAATTATTCAAAATGTAATAATACGGAGTTGCTCTATAAATGGAGCACTCCGACTACTATCAATGTAGACAGAGTACAGAGAAAAAGAGATGAGGGAAGAGAAAGAGAGGAAGAGGAGAGGAGAGAATACATAAAGTTATCTTTGTACTCCTCTTATTCCAAATTATAATGAAAGCATCATTGCTGCCCGAGGACGTACTCCAGTCACACTGACTGTAGAGGAACCTCGTAAATTTTGTGTCTTGTTTTATTTATTCCACTGTACACACATCGTCGATTTTACAACACGTTATGAGCACGAGAAGCTCTCATGTCAGTGGAAAGCACAACACCATAAATCCGGTGAAGCACTATCTACCTATCACCTCCGTCATCTAAAATCTCACAGAATAAAAGGTATGTCCATTTTTCGTCTCTCCCACTGCGCCAGAAGCGCCCCACCGAATTCCGGTGATAATTGAAATTTACGACCTGAAGTCGTCACGAGATGAGAAAACTCGTACTTGACAACTGGTTTCCAGAGATCCAGAAGAATCTTATCAGACTTGGAAACCCAGATCACGTTGTTTTCGACGGATCTTGAGAACTCCCATGAATACTTGGTTGTTTGAGGTGGTGATGGCAGGAATGAATCCACACAGGCCTCCCTCTCTTGTGCCTTCGTCAACCCCACTGTCATCTATGTCTCTGTAAGGAGGTTCTTGTTTAACGATGCCATGTTCCCTGGATCATGCAAGAACAACGACAGTCTCTAGTAGCCTTTTGGATTGAATTGAACTTGGGCAACCTCCATAACTACCCAGCTGGCCTTGTGTTTCGAGACTGGCAGAGACAGAGAAGGTAAAAAAATAATAGAAAAGGGGGATTGATGGAATGGCAAGGCACATGTGAAGAAGAAAAAAAGGGATGTTGATTGCAACATAAGAAAAAAAAAAAAAAATATATATATATATATATATATATATATATATATATATATAATGGATTTGAATGGTGCATGACACCATTTGGTCAACATAATATAAATGGTTTCTGTTGGTGCATGACATCATGCTGCAGAAATAAGAAAAGTAACAATAATAAGGTTTGAATAAGTGCTGGAAAAAGAAAGAAAAATAATAAAAGGAGGTATGATACTTCTTGTTATTTATGTGAATTGGTGTTGGTTTAAAACCCTTTCACAAGTTCTATTTACTTTAAAGTAATTTATTTATCATGGACGGTTTTACCGCCTACTGTTTTAAGTTTTGATTTATGTGAATGGTGCTGAATTAAAGCCCTTGTCACAAGCTTTATTTACTTAAATGCAATTTATTCATTATGGCTGGAATTACCGTCTATTGCTTTAATTTATTTATTGTACTTGTTTTTGTTACAATAAGTATATACAGGACCTGAAGTTCCTTGATCAGATCAAAACATGCAGTTTCTTGATCCTCATCAAATAAAAATGATTGGACCTGAAGTTCCATCAAACAAAAGGATCGGGCATGAAGTCCCTTGATCCTCAAGATCAGGACATGAAGTTCCTTGATAAGTACCTTAAGTTTGAAGAGCCAAAGTGCCTCAACTTAATTGCAATAAAAGCTATAAGAGTCTCAGTCTACATACTATTAAATAAGGACCAGAAGTTCCTTATATCCATACTCAAAAATGGTTTAGCAGAAGCATTTATTAAGCGGATGAAATTGATTATCCGCGTTCTGCTGATGAAAATGAAATTGCCAAATTTTCTACATGGGACATGTCATTTTACATGATGCATTATTGATTTGGTTGAGACCTGTTGACAACCATCAATACTTCTCAGTACAACTCATGTTTGGGAACCAGCCAAACATTATACATTTACGAGTTTTTGGTTGTGTTATCTATGTGTTATCTATGTGCCTATTGCATTTACGAGTTTTTTTTTCTCCCGAAGTGAAGATTAAAATCCAAGCTCTATAACGCTTAAGAGGAGGTTATGATCCACATTCTCTAAATTACGACTATCGTGGAAGAGATAGTGTAATGCCCTTGAAGAGGCAATGGATATCCCAAAAGAAATAAAAAGCTTTTATGCATGCGCATGTACATGAGAATATGAGATCACAGATTGATGATAACCAATGGTAATTTTGGTTTTTACAAGTAGCTACTAAATTCATCAATGAGCTGTGGTGATATTGAGTCCCGTTCTTTTTCCATCAACAAAATTATGGGCCAAAAATGGAAAAAGGCAATTCCATTACAATTTTGTAAGAACGTGGAAAAATAGACCTATATACTTGGATACAATACAAATAGCCAAAGGATGTTGAACCTAGAAGGTTACATATGGGCATTTGTAATATCTTGAAATACACTCACATGATATGACACATGGTTGTAAAGGAGTTCATATGAATGGAGAATTATATACGAAGGGTTATGAGTCGCCCACATCATATCTCCATAAGTAAATCCCTCAAATATACATGGAAGCGAATTGCTCTGTATAAATTCTAAAGGAAAATGTGTCATGAAATGTAGAAAATCCCTGAAGGATTCAAATTGCTTGAAGAAAGCCCCGGAAGGGTAAAGCATAAAATATGTACTCAATACCAATGGATGATATAAATTGCCTTAGTGAGTACTTTCATTATGGTATTGTTGCAACATACTAAAATATCTTACAAGAGTTGATGATATTAAATTGGGACTCCTGAAGAGTCAAGAAAGATTATAAAGTGTTGAGAGAAATATTGTCTCGAACTGCAGAATCGAACAATATGCCAACACGAATCTTATCCATGATGTTTATGACATTAAATTATCATATGGATTGAAGATTATGAGTTGAATACTCAAATGATTTAGACACTAAGAATAATCATTTATCTTCGCGATGGTAAAGATAAATTGATATTTGGTCCAGAAGTACCACATCTTAGTAAAATATATGCTTTATTGTATTTAACACAATACACTGAATGAAATAAAGCTTATCTCCGAGAAATTACATACACATGAGTTAAAACAAACAAATAGGAGTGAACCTTCACAAAGGTTGCTCATGTGAAGCCTCAGTACTCGGAAGTACCCCAGAAGGGGGAGACACCAGAACTTGATTATTTGGAGTCTCAATACTTGATGGAACTCCAGACAGCTAAGACAATGGATGTCTTTGGAATAAAGACTCGAATCCCCGATTGTCATTTTGAGTCCGACCTTCGGATTCTAGTAGTTGGTCGAGCTTTCTTTTCATGCTCGTAGAATAATTATTTGCAAGCATGTGTAACACTTTATTCTCATGCTTGAGCCCTCTAATCTCTTGTTTAAGACTTGCCACCTCAGCCATTAATGATTCAACTTGGTGAGTTCGAGCAAGTAGGCGCTGGCCCATATTGGCTATAGAGCCCGCACATTGAACACTGAGAGCCAATGAGTCTTGAATGGCTGCCTCATCAGACCAGTTTGAAAGGATTCTGTTATCCTTTGGAGTGAGAAGATTCCTGGCTACCACTGTAGCGGTTATGTTATTCTTCATCACAGAGTCCCCAACCGTAAGAGGACCATTAGAAGATGAGAAGGATGGGCGTCATATGTTATCCTGACGCTGCTCGTCTGTATCAATCTTGAGACTCAAGTCTAAGTAAATGTTAGATGGGCAAGCCATTTTCAGAAATGATAAAGGAAGTCAGATAAAATCTCAGAAGTGCAAGAAAGGGAAATTTCTGCAGGCAACAATTTTCTGAGTGTTTCTGAACAAAATTGATATCTCTATAAAATGAGGGGCAACAGGACCACTTATTCAAAAATCGAAGAGACACCGATTTTCGAATTTCAAAAGCTGGATTTCCCTGCATGACGTCTGTCAACATTTCTCAGACGCAATCTCAGCTCTTGGATATCACGTGCAACTTTGTCAAAGATCTCCGATAAAGTTGAAAACGCGTGAATCTTACTATTCTAATTACATCACAGTTGCTGACAAGAGTAAAGGCACATCACTACTACCTGCTATTGGGAAATCCATATATATGTCAACCTCTGTCCTCCATGGTAAGGCAAAACTGAAAAATATTTAACTCTTCCTCATCTCCGAGAATGCATCTTTCACAAAGTATCTCGAAATACTCAGTTTTCTTCCTCTCTAAGAATACCTCTACAAACAAGTCACACCAGAGTAAGAGTATCTCATATCATCAGGGACGAGAGCAAGAGTATCTTATATCATGCAATCTCCTTGTCCTTTCCTTTGTCCTTGTTCTTACCTGCCAAGACAAGGACAGAGAAAGCAATATGTCGGAACCTCCACTCAAACTTTCGCTGCCACCAAGAAGTGATGGTCCATTCAAATGCAAGGTTTGCATTCCACTCCTGTATCAGAGGACAAATACTACAAGAGAAGATGCCAAACCTGCATAAGGAAAATACCACTTCTGCAAAAGGAGCAAGTAAGGCAAGTGAAAATGATACATTGAAGCATGTGGAGACAACCACAACAAACACATGTCAGTTCATCCCCGACAAAGCCTAAGATCACTTGTCACATGAAGCTCCTCATGGTCCAATTTCATTCAAGATCAAGCCTAGACGGCCTTTGAAGAAATCACAAGTCCGATTCAAGATCAAGTGTCCACCACCCTTGAATCAAATTCAGCTCCAGATGAAATAGGTAAATTCAGACCTTTGGAGGAAGTCTAGCAAAAGGCCCTCCAACCCAGTTCAAGAACAAGTCTGTGGAAAGTTAACAACAAGTAAAACACCTCATTCGGCAACTAACACCGCTAAAAGACTAAAGCAGCAGGATCAATGATCAACCTAAATAATTTAAAATCAGGGGGAGATACGCATCAAGGGGGAGCATCCAAAAAATAGATCCAAATCTTAACGAGGCAACTCATGTTGATATGTGGGCATCCAAGGGGGAGTGTTGAAAAGTATAGTGGGTAATGAATGCCCACAGTATTGAAGACCTTGTCATAGCATTGAAAACATTGCCACATTATTGAAAACCTTGGCAGAATATTGATATGTGGAGATCATTTGTCAAAGGTGTGGTGTAATTATTCAAAATGTAATAATACGGAGTTGCTCTATAAATAGAGCACTCCGACTACTATCAATGTAGACAGAGTACAGAGAAAAAGAGATGAGGGAAGAGAAAGAGAGGAAGAGGAGAGGAGATAATACATAAAGCTATCTTTGTACTTCTATTATTCCAAATTATAATGAAAGCATCACTGCTGCCCGAGGACGTACTCCAGTCACACTGACTGTAGAGGAACCTTGTAAATTTTGTGTCTTGTTTTATTTATTCCACTGTACACACATCGTCGATTTTACAACATAAATTATATTTTAACACCATCATATTTTTATGGCTAAATTATATTTTAGGTCTACTTCTAAGTCAATCTCATAATTTCTTTCTGTGGAAAAGCATAAAAGTTCACAATTTTAGACTTGTTCGTCGACATTAAGTTGGACATTTCCTTGTTTAAAGTGTTCAAAGTATTAGGCACATTTGTAACACCATCGTATCAATTTCATCTTCCTAATCAATCAACAAGTGTAGTCAATGAGATGTGCTACAATAATACGTCAACCACGGAGTTGTTGCGGTTGTAGCTCCCAGGACATGCAGTAACCCAGAAATTGTTGTTTTAATAATTTTCTTTCATAATATTACACGAGGTCACAAGTTCGAATCATTTTGTCCGTTATCAAGACAAGAACTTAGGACTTGACTATATTGTTTTCCAATACTAGGTCGTATTTCCCAAACTTCCAAAAGTGTTTCTCAAGCGAGCAACATTAGCACCAACAACTTGAGCCACCTTCATCAGATCAGAAACCAAATGGACCTTGGATTTTACCATATCCAAGTTAAAACATATAGAATTACTAAGATGGAACCAGCAATAATCCATTCAAAAGACCATCTTAAAAAGATCATCCCACGAGTGCCATGAATAAAAGAAGCTATATAACTGGAGCATTTTCTTCAAAAAAATTAAAGCAAATCATTTACCACGGAGGAAATATTCAACTCGTCCAAAGTGTTTGTAAGGCCTTCTGTAGATAGAATAAACAAGGTTAGGTATGAACTATGAAAAAATTCTTGCTCCCAAAATAAAAAGAAACGAAATTACATTCAAACTAGCTAACCATTCCATGCCAGATGGCTATGAGCCCACAAGTAAAATAATTGCTAAAACTAACTTGGGAATTAAAACCCGTAACGGATAACTAGATTTCATAATTAGCAACACTTAAGAGTTCTTCCGAGTTTTGACCTTAATCTTAAGCTGGGATTTAAGTAGTCCACAAAAGAACTAAAATGGTTCCCAAAAAGAAAATGATCCAAGTTTACAGAAGACTAAATTCCAATTCGAATGCGCACCTCGTCGATGTCAACCTTATACGTTGTTACGTGTGGGTATTGCTCACTCAACTCCCCAATGATTGGAGATATGATCCTGCCTGCACAAGAAGATCACACCAAAGTAGCAATCATAAGTTCAAAGCACATTATTACGCCACATTTTCGTGCCAATGACTTCATTGCTTAAAAGAAAACGTCTTTCGAACTTACAAGGCCCGCGCCACATTGCAGTGAAATAGAAAAGTGCTGGCACAACTCCATCTATATGAAATTTTATATATAAATCAGACAATTTGTATGAAAATATGACAAGTTTTCT
This sequence comes from Pyrus communis, assembly GCF_041283825.1. Classification (NCBI taxonomy): domain Eukaryota; kingdom Viridiplantae; phylum Streptophyta; class Magnoliopsida; order Rosales; family Rosaceae; genus Pyrus; species Pyrus communis. The sequence continues at coordinate 7,455,792 of NC_142569.1, forward strand.
CAAAACAAAAAAAATTCCGAAACCCGGAAAAAACCCAAAAAAAAAAAAAAAAAAAAAAAAAACCTTTAGCTTTGCTGACTGCGGTGCTAAATTCATCCTCCGACTTAATGACAACAGTATTAGAGGCACCTAAAATTCAATCAACAATTAAAGTTACTGAGCTATTCCCAAACCCAAAATTTAAAAATTGAATCCTTGAACAATGGCGACAACAATAACAGAAATATGAAGTACCAGAGGGCGAGGAGAGAGGTCGGAGTTGGAGAACGTGAGGGTTTGGGAAGTGATGGAGGGAATTGGAGAAGGAAAGAGATGCTGTGGGCGGCGGAGATGGTGCTGTGGGGATTGAAGAAGCCAGGGTTTGGAAAGAATTGGAAGGAAGGTTGTGACGATGAAGAAGCGCTGCGATTGCCGAGCAATTGCCGTGCCATGGCTACCCCTGAGTTCCTCACCATTTTTCTTCTATCGATTCGGTGCTTTGTTTGGAGTTGAAGGCAAAAATACAGGAAGAGCCCAAAACAATGAATATGTAAATGGGCCTTTTGGTGAAGGTATATAGGCCTAGTCCATAAGGCCCACACAGCGCATAAAGATTATTTTGCAAGCCATATTAGGGAGTAGTCGAGCTCGAAATCTCGGGCTCAAGGTAAATGCTCTAAATAAACTGAAGCGACAAGTTTGTTGCCACACAAATATTGTCATGTGAAAACATATTGACACTATGGGCATCGTCGGTACGTAGACGGGATAGAATGGGACTAGATGGGATGAGATGGAACAAAAAAATTTTGTGCTACGTTTGGTATGTAGATCGGAGTAGAACGAACTACTTTTGTCCCACTATGTTCCATCTCACCCCACGTACCAAACGAGACCTATGTGTGAAATGCATTTTTGATTATGTGTTTATTTTCTAAATTGTTCTCCAACATCACTTTCACCTCTTCTCCTAGCCATTGACGTGGTTTTACAGGTTTAGTTTCACTCTTTACATTCAAACTTTTTTTCCATGAAATCTAATTTCCATTAAACCTTACCTCATACTAGATGTCCATGAAATATGATGTAATTTGAATTGAAATGATGAATTTTACCCTCTATGTGATAGTCATGTGAGTTTATTTAACGGAAGATTAACGAAAATTTGGATTTAGACCTCAATTGCTAATAAAGCTTATCATGAGAGTTTAATTAAAAGCCTTTTCATCACAAGGGTCACATTGAAAATGTTATGTCACCACAAGAAACCATGAAAAAAATTTGGCCAAAAAAATATAATCATGATCCACTTCTACTCTTGCTCAATCGTCTCTTTGAATTCCTCTCTGCCCAGCAACCTGCAACCAAAGATTGCTTGCCGCTCATGTTCGTCAAATATTTTTTACATTATAGACATCTGACCACTCAATGATCAAAACTGACATCAATGTGATTCTTGTGCTTTGGTTGAGTACAAGGTCTCCCCAGAAAACCCAATTCCTATTTTTCTCTATTCAGGTGACGACCTCACGGCGATTGGTCATGATTTCTTTGAGAACGAATTTGAAAATTTGCCATGGTTTGAATCTCTTATATTGGTTCGGTCAGGACATTGATTTGGGTAGGTTCGAATGGGTGTTCTGCAATTTCTTCTGCAATTCGGTAGACTATGATTGAAGAATCTGAACATGATACGCAAGAAGCAAAAGATTTGATAGGATTTGAATGGAAGATGGATTTTGATGGATTCAAAGGTGGATGATATATATATACCAAATGCTGTCAAGAATCCTACCATCCCCCATCTGATTTCTTTTCACGCCCTCAAACAGAAAAGAACCTCCCAACCCCTTCATCTTCATCTATACCTTCCTCTTCAGAACACATCCCATCGTCCTCGTCGACTTCGAATACATCGTCTTCATTGTCATCTATCATGGATTTTTATTTTTCAATAGCTATACTTTCTAGTTTTGGGGTAAACTCTGTGCTGCATGTGCAGAACTTGTTGATTCATATGTATTGTTGTTGTGGGGAAGTGGAGCTTGCTGGAAATTAATGAAATGTGGTTTCTAATGTTATGCTTGGTGGGTACTGGAAGGGCAGGAAGCTAGAGTGTGCATTGAAGTTTAGGAAAATGGTGAGCATGGGATTGAAAGGGTGCTTGCGGCTTGCGGCTTGCGGCTTGCGGTCGGTCTGCTAGACTGAATGAAGGAAGGTTAGACGGAGGAGACCCATAACTGAACGCACATTGGGACATTGGAGTTGTTTGAGTCACAGCTGCATGATTTCATTAAAAATGATCCGACAGCTCTACGTGTGATTTTCAATTTTTTCAAAATTCTAAGAAATCCATATAAATCCACAAAAATCATAATGAAAATCCATATAAATCTTCTAAAATCCATAGAGAATTATAAAGTCTATTAAAGTTCTTTGAAATCTAGCACTAAAAAAAATCTATTAAAATCCTCTATAATCCAAATTGACTACATCTCTCTAAGTTTCATCCCTGAGAGGAAAGAATCCAGATTTTCAACAGCCTAATACTCGAGAAAATTTTTCATTGTAACCGAAACACTAGTTGTTCACCACGTATTTTTATATAAGTGGTGAGATAATTTATTTTTTAAGTTATTAAATTTTTAACACACATATCTTATAATTTGTATAATGACACGTGATGTATTATCTCATTCTCGTGTTCTGATTACATTGAAAAATCTCTCCAAATACCCATATGTCACTCTATGGCCCCTCCAAAAATGTGACATGTGTCCACCCACTCACTAATCCTAACTCTGATAATTTTTGTGTTATCCTTAAACCTCTGTTATCTGCTAAACTTTTGGAAAAAGAAATTGCAGGCAAACCAAATGCACTTCAATTGCAAACAATATGAGCTACTTTAATAGAAAGACGGAACCCAAAAAAAGAAAGGAAAAGTAAATCAAAATCTTATTCCTTATCCTTTGTAATAAAAGAAAAAAAGTAATAATTCAATCATCAACTAACATATTATATAGTTTATAAAATTGGATCTAAATAGTTGATCTCTCTAGTATTACCCAATGAAATAGTGTCAATCTCACCACCCTTTTCTCCGAGGACGGCTTTACAGCCCCACGTCGCTCTTTCCTTCTCTTCATTTCCACAAATTGTGAATTAGATTAAAATAAAAGCACTTTCATCTTCCGTTTAGACTCAACAGGATCGATAGACATGGAGTTAAATTAGATTTTGGTTTCCAAATCGAATCAAATTAAAATGAAAGCAAGTTCCCCTCTCTCTCTTTCTTTCCTTCCTATGCAGAGTTTAAATCTTTTGGACTCAAAACCCTATGTGGCATCTCTTTGCCCTATCTACACGAGTGTCACCTAGCCATTCATCTTATCCCTTCAATAAAAAAAATTAAAAACTAAAGATAAATTTAGTGAAAAGAACACATGTTACTCAAGTATAATATAAGGCGCAAAGGGTCTTGAGTGCAGAAAATTTGAACTCATATTTATAAGGATGTGAAAATATATGTGGAATAGTAATACTAAATGAATATTGAACTATTTTTGACAGAAAAATGGGAGAGAAAAATTAAAAAAAAAAAAAAAAAAAAAAAACAAGAAAATCAGTCCTAATTGAAAAACAAAACAATATGACTTCGGTGTTAAAATTTTTATAGTTGACACCAATGACAGTGTTACAAAGGTTAAGGGCACTAAAATTAGACAATATTGACACATAGGTTTACAAACCCAGTGATAAGAAATGGTACCCTACAACACATTTTCTTGTAGTGAACATTGAATGGATGACGGCCATATACATATTTTGTATTATGCTATCGATAATTAGTAGAAATAAAAAACATTAGTTTTTATTAATTCCAGGTTTTTACACAAGAGAAAATCAGAATACATAAAGTTGCTTGTGGAAACATCTATTGAAAGATGGATACAATTCCTTTATTTATTACATAAATTGCAAGTACCAAAAATACGACGTAGAAAGGGGAAAACATCACATATACATATATAATCAAACTCAAAAAAAAATTCTTTTGAAACAAGTCGCTTTCAATGCAATTGCTAGTGCTACTTTATCTTTGATGTTGTCAAAGAATTCCAAATACGAATATCTCCACGATGTCTTCAAGATCAATGTGCCGCAAATGCCCCAAAAACCTACGATGAAGCCAAGTACCACGCTAACATAGAACCACAACTTATCATGATTTCCATCTTCATTCTTGTCATTCGCATCCTTGGCTGGGAAAGTGTTATCACCAAGGCAATTAGTTGAGAGAGGAACGCCACATAGCAATGGATTGTTCATATAAATGGACAAATCATTGAGCGTTTGAAGCTGGCTTCCAGAAGGAATTCTTCCAGTCAAGTTGTTATAAGACAAGTTCAAGTGGGACAAAAAGGTTAAAGATGACAAGCTTTGAGGAATATGTCCTGAAAGGTGGTTGTGCGAGAAATCAAGAGTTTCGAGCAAATGCAAGTTTCCGATCTTGGAGGGGATCTTTCCAGTCAATTGATTCATGGACAAATTCAAGGTGCCCAACAGGATGAGGTTGCTTATTTCTTCAGGAATCTCATCTTGTAATTTATTTGATGAAAGATCAATGCTCTTTACAAGTTTTAGAGTCACGTTGTACACAAGCTCTTCTCCTTTTAGTGTCAGTGTCGCTTGCTCAGAACCCATACCGAAGGCATTAGAATTATTGTTGACCAGCGAAGTTAAATTATCCAAACACTTGGGAATAGTACCTGAAAGGTTGTTGTGACTAAGATCGAGGATGTGAAGGTTCCGAAGATTGCACAGTTGCTGGGGAATATGTCCTGTAAAAACGTTGGATCGTAATTGTAGCCTATACAACAAGGATACATTTGATCCTCCTATCCATAGAGGTATGTTCCCAAATAACTTGTTGTGTCCAAGATCAAGACTCCTCAAACCAGAACAATTTTGCAAGGAATCAGGAATTACACCGCCAAAATTGTTGTTGTTGAGCTTTAATACTTCCAGTAAACTTAATACCCCCAATGAAGTGGGAATATTACCAGAGAGATTGTTGTGACCAACATCTAGAAACCAAATTTTCCTTCCCACACTCCACGCACGAGGCATTTCCCCAGAAAATTGATTGCTCCTTACAAACAAAATTTTCAAATTGGGCATCATCTGGCCAATAGTCGAGGGAATTGGCCCGGAAAATATATTGCTTTCAAGATAAAGGGCATAGACACTAGTGGACCGCCAAAGTGGGAATGGGCCCTCCAACTGATTATGGCTCAAATCAATATGCTCTAAATTTGGAAATTTCAAATGGGATGGAAAGTCTCCACTTAATTGGTTGTTAGATAAATCCAAATTTTTGAGTTGGGAAGACATCTTCAACAACCATTCCTCTAGTATCGAATCTTCAGAGATTCCAATACCACGAAGAGTGACTTGGATCAGTTCAGTTTGAGATTGAAGCCATACCCAAAACCCAGGACCTACCTGACAGTTTATGATTGCAATTGATAGGAGCTTGAAAGGAGGAACCCAAACAGAAGCCACGTCAAAAATGAGGGACATGGGTGGGTCTGTGACTTGAATTCCCACTCGAAAATATTGTAATCTTGTGAGGTTTCTGAAATGGGCTTCCGTTAGAGTACCTTCCCATGTATTATAAGACAGATCGAGGTGAACTAGCTCATAGAGTTGTCCTAGACTTTTTGGAATGGAGCCATTCATCTTATTAAAAGAGAGGTCCAATGTTTTCAAGGATGACAAGTGTCCGATGGAATTAGGAATTGAGCCCCACAAATGGTTTCCACCAAGGTTGAGATCCTGCAAATTCTTTAACATTCCCTATGGAGGCCGGCAATTGGCTTTCCAGCTCACAATTAGACAAATCTAGCGACTCCAATGAATTATTTGGACAATTTGAGACGCTCCTCCAAAACTCTTCAATCCCCCCACCATCAAACTTGTTGTAAGAAAGGCTTAAGACCTTTAGCTTGCACAAATTTCCAATGACTTTCGGAATTTGACCTTTTAAGCCTGTTCGAGATAAATCAAGGTGTTCTAGAGATTTGAAGTTTGCAAATTCATTTGGAAAAGGACAACTGAAATTATTCCACGATAGATCAAGAGTCATGAGGCTGCTAAGATTAAAAACCCAACTGGGAGATGAAGAACATTTAATACCGTTATCCGACATACCAAGGACCAAAAGTGATGTCAAGTTAATCCTTTGGAGTGAGAGTGGAATGCTTTCAATTTGACACGAAGATAAGTGTAACTCTAACAATGAAGGAAGCATGTTAATATCATATGCCCAACTGGCTCCTGTGCGGCTAAGGTCCACGTAATTGAGATTAAGGTACTTTAGGGAAGAGAGGTGAGAAAGCCAAGTCAAGTTTCTGGAAGACAAGTGGAAATTCATCCCGAGATCAAGGTATTTTAGGGAAGAGAGGTGAGAAAGCCAAGTCAAGCTTCTAGAAGATGAGAGTTGATTCCACCCAAGGTCAAGAATATTCAGGCTTGACAGGTTACCAAGAGAGGGGGGAATCTCTCCCCCAAATGATGCAACAGAGAGATTGAGATGTTGCAAACTTTTAAGCTCCCCGAAGAACATCGGAATGCGAATGCCTTGAAACTCATTAGAGCTGAGGTCCAGGTATTTTAAATGTTTCAAGCTCAACAAAGAAGCATTTATCTTACCTCGCAAGAAAGACTTATTATAAGCCGACTCGTCCCACTCGGCATCAGAATAGGAATATGGAGCCGGTGCTGTTGTTGCATGAAATTCCTTCCCATTGACAGCAATCATGACCCACCCAAGAAGAAAGCCTACCAGAAGGATCAGGAAGATGTTGTTTAAAGCTAACAAGTGCTCGCCTTTCTTACTCAATGCATAATGGTTTCACAGTGCTGGTGCTCGGAACTCCGATATCACCCAAGCAGATTATGGCAGTGGGTAGATACGTAGATGCCAAAAGCAAAATGAGAAAAGAGAGAGAAATATTGAGGGGATTGAAGAAGGTGTTTGAAAGCAAGGTATCCATAGGAGAAATCAGTATATATATTCCCCAGTTGGTTGCAGATGAACACAACAAGTGAACTCTAACTCATATATATAACAAAGCAATGAGAGCTTAAAAGAAAATAGTGCTACGCAGCGTGCATCAACTCGATTGAGTTTCACGCGTTTACATTCGTATTCACACCATGAAATTGCAAGGAAGGAGAGATTGAGTGGGGAGGGGGACTACTTGACAAGGACACAAATGCTCCTGCCTACTTTTAAAGTTTTAAGTCAACTTCTAAGTTCTAAGTCAATCTCAGAAAAGTATATAAGTTCACAATTTTAGAAATTTCCCTGTTCAAAGTGTTCAAAGTATCAAACACGTTTGAATAATCTCGTTTGTTAATATTAGGGAACAAAAATGATAAAAAAAATTATAATGTGTTTGGATTTTTTATGGCTAAATTATATTTTAACATCATCATATTTTTATGGCTAAATTATATTTTAAGTCTACTTCTAAGTCAATCTCATAATTTCTTTATGTGGAAAAGTATGAAAGTTCACAATTTTAGACTTGTTCGCCGACATTAAGTTGGATATTTCCTTGTTTAAAGTGTTCAAAGTATCAGACACGTTTGTAACACCATCGTATCAATTTCATCTTCCTAATCAATCAACAAGTGTAGTCAATGAGATGTGCTACAATAATACATCAACCACAGAGTTGTTGCGGTTGTAGCTCCCAGGACATGCAGTAACCCAGAAATTGTTGTTTTAATAATCTTCTTTCATAATATTACACGAGGTCACAAGTTCGAATCATTTTATCCGTTATCAAGACAAGAACTTAGGACTTGACTATATTGTTTTCCAATACTAGGTCGTATTTCCCAAACTTCCAAAAGTGTTTCTCAAGCGAGCAACATTAGCACCAACAACTTGAGCCAGCTTCTTCCCGTCTTTAAAGAATTGGAATGTAGGCTGCACCAAAATGCACACAACAGATCAGAAACCAAATGGACCTTGGATTTTACCATATCCAAGTTAAAACATATAGAATTACTAAGATGGAACCAGCAATAATCCATTCAAAAGACCATCTTAAAAAGATCATCCCACGAGTGCCATGAATAAAAGAAGCTATATAACTGGAGCATTTTCTTCAAAAAAATTAAAGCAAATCATTTACCACGGAGGAAATATTCAACTCGTCCAAAGTGTTTGTTAGGCCCTTCTGTAGATAGAATAAACAAGGTTAGGTATGAACTATGAAAAAATTCTTGCTCCCAAAATAAAAAGAAACGAAATTACATTCAAACTAGCTAACCATTCCATGCCAGATGGCTATGAGCCCACAAGTAAAATAATTGCTAAAACTAACTTGGGAATTAAAACCCGTAACGGATAACTAGATTTCATAATTAGCAACACTTAAGAGTTCTTCCGAGTTTTGACCTTAATCTTAAGCTGGGATTTAAGTAGTCCACAAAAGAACTAAAATGGTTCCCAAAAAAAAAAAAAAAATGATCCAAGTTTACAGAAGACTAAATTCCAATTCGAATGCGCACCTCGTCGATGTCAACCTTATACGTTGTTACGTGTGGGTATTGCTCACTCAACTCCCCAATGATTGGAGATATGATCCTGCCTGCACAAGAAGATCACACCAAAGTAGCAATCATAAGTTCAAGGCACATTATTACGCCACATTTTCGTGCCAATGACTTCATTGCTTAAAAGAAAACGTCTTTCGAACTTACAAGGCCCGCGCCACATTGCAGTGAAATAGAAAAGTGCTGGCACAGCTCCATCTATATGAAATTTTATATATAAATCAGACAATTTGTCTGAAAATATGACAAGTTTTCTCAAAACAAAAAAATTCCGAAACCGGGAAAAAACCCAAAAAAAAAAAAAAAAAAAAAAAAAAAAAACCTTTAGCTTTGCTTACTGCGGTGCTAAATTCAGCCTCCGACTTAATGACAACAATATTAGAGGCACCTGAAATTCAAGTTACTGAGCTATTCCCAAACCCAAAATTTAAAAATTGAATCCTTGAACAATGGCGACAACAATAACATAAATATGGAGTACCTGAGGGCGAGGAGGAGAGAGGTCGGAGTTGCAGAAAGTGAGGGTTTGGGAAGTGGTGGAGGGAATTGGAGAGAAGGGTTTGGAGGTGGAAGGAGATGCTGTGGGCGGCGGAGATGGTGCGGTGGGGATTGGAGAAGCCAGGGTTTGGAAAGAATTGGAAGGAAGGTTGTGACGACGAAGAAGCGCTGCGCAGAATTTGCCATGGCCACACAACGCATTTAATTCTCTCGATTCGGTGCTTTGTTTGGGGCTTAAGGCAAAAAATACAAGAAGAGCCCAAGACGGGACGAGATGGAACAGAGGTTTATTTGTGCTATGTTTGGTATGCAGGCCGAAGTAGAACGAACTACTTTTGTCTTTCTGTATTCCGTTCCACCCCACGTACTAAACGAGGCCTATGTGTGAAATGCATTTTTGATTATGTGTTTATGCTCAGATTTCAATTTGAACTCATTTATTTCAGTTTAACTAATATGATATGTATGTTTTTATTTTAGTTTAATTAATATGGTACGTATGTTTTAATTCGTTATAACAATATTGGACTTTCCTGCCAATTAGCTAGTACCAATAACTATACTTATACTAAGCCTTGTTGGAATCATTGCCAAATGTACACAATTTCAAAACACAAAATGCATCATAAAAAATAACGGTTACAGCAGAGTCACAACTTAAAGAGGAAAGCTTTTTCGCGCCTTTTGAACTCTAGTTGATCAAAAATATGAAGTGTCTGGTGAGAGAACTTCTTCAAGTAAACAACTCTATAACTTCAGACCAATAACGTGACATTACATTATTGATGACTTAAAATGTTAAAGCAGTGATGTAACAAGATGTATGTAAATCTTTCTCTATCGTTTGCTGGGCCTAGGTGAATTTGCCCAACTATCATATAGTGATGTCATGGTGGGCAGTGTTTTGGTTAAGTTGCTAACATTGAACGCTTTGGGTGGATATGACACAATCCTTAACCTCCTTCTTACCCAATGTTTGTTAGGTTGGTTTGAGTTTTCTTAAGTTTTAACTTGCATATAGGCACACACGAAGTGTGTGTGAAATTTTTTTATTTTTGTTTTTGAAATAGAATGAGAGACGAAGAGAGTGATGGAGAATATGGTAGTGGGAAGGTTTTTTATTTTTATTTTTAATTGGAGATATGTTAGGATTACATGTAGGTGATGCTTTGAAAGAAAAAAAAAAAAAGCAAAATTTGGTTGTGTGAAATTACATTTCAACCCATATTTCTTATTCATGTTCTATTTTAGTTAGAAGATTAAACTGGTAATTTCATAGGGCTTTGGTTGACAAGTGTATTTATCAAATATAGCAAAAAATTAACTCTTAATTTAAAAAATGTCACTTTATATAAAAACTTTCAAATATATCAAAAATTTCACTTAAATAGATACAAATGCCCTCAAATTTAACAATTAAATAAATTAAATTCTTTTTAGCTATTGTGGTCTCAAGCTCCGGTCCAACTTCACCTTCGCTTCTACACTCCACCACCACATCCCTATCCCTTTCAACCCCCTCATCACCAACATTGAACGCCGCCATGGTTACCGCAAGTGGGAGCAACATAATTTCAATCATGCCTTCAACGCCTTTTTTCTTACCAATATCATTTTTAGTTTTAAATATAAAAATAGTTTTTAAAGTTAATCCACATGTCGTTATATGATTGTATTTGTGAGATCAACTTGGTGCCGCATCATCACACTAACAGAGCAATTAACAGATTTTTCACGAAAAAACTAAAATGATCACGATGAACAAATTCAAAGAAAGACTAAAATGATTAACGATAGACAAATTCAAGAACACTACTATTGATTATCATTAATTGTTAAGGACCAGATTAAAGAGTTATGTCAATATTACGAATCATTTTGGCTAAAAAGCCTTTAATTTATTTGATTGTTAAATTTGAGGATATTTGTGTCTATTTATGTGAAAATTTGGATATATTTGAAAGATTTTATAAAAAAATTAACATTTTTGAAATTAAGGGTTAATTTTTTACTATATTTGATAAATACTCGGTTGACAATGAGTGTTTTATTAGTAGAGATAAGACTTGTGACATATATTGTTAGGAGCATGTGAAGAAGTTCATGAAAAGGAGTCCCCCATTAAATATAATTAGTATTGTTGAAAAGTCTCATGGGCAATGAATGCCCACAGTTTCATTAGTAGAATTCTTCAGCATGGGCAGAAGTTTTCAATGCCCATGCAAAGTGAAAGTGGAAAATGAATTGTATTGTCAGAGGACGCGTTATAAGTTTCAACATGCAGTTAATGCATCAGTTTGGAGTTGCTCTATAAATAGAGCACTCCATATGTTTTCATGTTACAGAAAATATAAGAAGAAAGAAAAGAAAAATATCAGTAACATCATCTATTCCTCTGCCTTTTATTTGTTATCTGTCTGTACTATAATTTTAGTGTGGCATTTTACATCTACCTTGCACCTATCATTAAAAGGTTATCTCTCAAACTTTAACCCTTTTATGACACGTTATCAGCACAAGTATCTAAATATAATTATTCTCTTATCTCTTTTCGCCGAACGATCGAAAGAAAGAAAAAAAATGTTTCCTTTAAGGTTTTTACTGTTCATCTTCTTCCTCTGCCTCAACTGCGCCGTATACCCTCGCGATGAATTGTTTGCTCCGTGCCTGCTCTTAGTCCTCCAACTAACGGTTACATACATCTTTGATTACTTGTTTGGTGTAGAGATTGATTACTAACCCAGTATTTATTTATGTTAATTCTACTGCAATCCAAGATGGTGCGGTAAAATCGCCCATCTTGAACTGCAAATTTATTCTTACTGCGATCCAAGACGGTGCGGTATCATCGCCTATCTTGGACTGCAGATTTAATTTTACTGCAAATTTTAGGTGGAGCGGTATAATCGCCCACCCTACCCTGCATATATAAATTTACCTGCTGTTTAATTTCATTGCAATTTTAGGTGGTGCTGTATAATCGCCCACACTGCTCTGCATATTTAATTTTCCTGTTACTTGAGTGGTGCGGAATAATCGCCCATTCTATATTACATTATTTCAATGAGAATGGTGCGGTACAATCGCCCTTCTCATTCACCCTGAAAATCTCGAGCCAGAAGTTTCGAGTGCTTATCATTTTGGCCTGAAGATCAAAATGAAAAATTTGTAAGAACCAGAAGTTCTAACATCATATTCCTCCAGGAATACATATTATTGCAAGTTCTTACACATCTCATTTTCTTTTAGAAAAGAAAATGGCAAACTTGGCAAAGCTTGAATTTGCTGCCCTGGATATTACCGGGAAGAATTACCTGACCTGGGTACTGGATACCAAGATCCATCTGGAAGCAGGGAATCTTGAAGATACCATCAGGGAAGAGAGCAACTCATCCTCTCAAGATCGGGCAAAGGCCATGATTTTCATTCGCCGCCATCTTGATGAGGCACTAAAGAGCGAGTACTTAACGGTTGAAGATCCGTTAGCTCTCTGGAATGCCTTGAGAAACAGATACAATCACCAGACAACGGTGATTCTTCCAAGGGCCCGCTATGAGTGGACTTATCTGAGGATCCAAGACTTCAAGTCAGTGGCAGAATACAATTCTGCATTGTTCAGAATTACCTCTCAGATGAAGCTTTGTGGGGATATTATTACTGAGGAGCATATGCTGGAAAATACTCTCAGCACATTTCATGCCTCCAACGTGCTCCTGTAGCAGCAGTATAGAGCGCGAGGCTACACTGAGTACAACCAGCTGATATCTGTGCTCTTAGTAGCTGAACAGAATGATGAGCTCCTGATGAAAAACCATCATTCCCGACCTACTGGATCTGCACCATTCCCAGAAGTGAATGTTGCTTCCCTCGAAGTGAACGCCACATCCTCTGGTGGTGATAATCATAAACGAGGACGTGGCCACAAACGAGGTCGATGGAATAGGAAAGGCAAGAACCATGGAGTTCAGTTTCACAACCAGGTTCCGAGGCATAATTCAGGCCCGAGCTTCAAAAATGCGAATCGCCACAAAGGCAAAGCTCATATGAACAATGCTCCTAGAAACTCTGAAGGAGCCTGCCATAGGTGTGGTGGCAATGGGCATTGGGCGCGTACTTGTCGTACCCCAAAACATCTAGTGGATCTGTATCAAGCTTCCCTCAAGGAGAAGGGTGTCGAGCCCAACTTTCTTGACCAGGCTAGACCAATGGATATACCTGATCCAGTGTTTGACTTATCAGGGCAGTTGAACACAACTCATCTAGATGTTCCAGACTTTATTGTGGAAAGGGGAAATGAAGTATACCGGTCCGATTGAATCATTAATGTACTTTTATTATGCTGAACTTGTAGTATTTTCATATTCAATAAAAGTGGCATGTAAATTTCTTGTTATAACTTGCTTTTAACTCTGATTCTCTTACTCAGAGAGCATGGATAAAAATTTTGGTTATTCTCAGAACATGAGAAATGGCGGAGATATTTGTCTTGCAGACAGTGCAACCACACATACAATACTTCGTGATCGAAAGTATTTCTCAAGCTTAAGACTTACAAGAGTATTGGTAACAACAATATCAGGACCTTCAGATCTAATTCAAGGTTCAGGGCAAGCCCAGATTATGTTACCAAATGGAACAATATTGTCCATACAGAATGCATTGTATGCTACTCGATCTACTCGAAATTTGTTGAGTTTCAAAGACATACGTTTAAATGGATACCACATTGAAACAAAAAGCGCAGAAAATGTGGAGTATCTATGCATTACCTCCAATGATACCCAGAAACGTATATTGGAGAAGTTGCGTGGTATGTCGAGTGGATTGTATTATACATACATAACGATAATTGAATCACATACTGTCATGAACCAGAAGTTCATTGATTCAAAAGTTTACATGCTTTGGCATGACCGTCTGGGTCATCCAGGATCTACCATGATGCGTAGGATCTTTACCAACTCTAATGGACATCCATTAGTGAGCAAACACATTACTGCCTCAAATGATAACCCTTGCAAAGCTTGTTCTCAAGGGAAGTTGGTAATTAGACCATCACAACTAAAGGTTGATGCTGAATCCCCATCATTTCTGCAAAGAATTCAAGGGGATATTTGTGGGCCTATTCAACCTTCATGTGGACCATTTCGATATTTTATGGTTTTGGTTGATGCATCTACTCGATGGTCACATGTTTGTCTCTTGTCTACTCGGAATGTAGCCTTTGCGAGACTTCTTGCTCAAATAATTAAGTTACGAGCACAGTTCCCAGATTATCCCATTAAGTCAATCCGACTTGATAATGTTGGTGAATTTACGTCTCAAACCTTTGATGATTATTGCATGACATTGGGCATTGATGTTGAACACCCTGTTCCTCATGTCCATACTCAAAATGGTTTAGCAGAAGCATTGATCAAGCGACTTCAGTTAATAGCTCGCACTCTGCTTATGAAAACCAAATTGCCAGTCTCCGCATGGGGACATGCCATCTTACAGGCTGCATCATTGGTTCGATTGAGACCTATAGCCAACCATCAATACTTTTCAGTACAACTCGTGTTTGGACATCAGCCAAACATTTCCCATTTACGAGTTTTTGGTTGTGCTGTTTATGTGCCTATTGCACCGCCGCAACGCACTAAAATGGGACCTCAGCGTAGACTGGGAATTTACGTGGGTTTTGATTCACCATCTATCATTAGATATTTGGAACCCTTGACAGGTGATATGTTTACAGCTCGTTTTGCTGATTGTCACTTTGATGAGATAATTTTCCCGTCGTTAGGGGGAGAAAATACCGTTCTAGAAGAACGGAAAAAGCTGACATGGGTTGTTCCCACCTTGTCTCATTTTGATCCTCGCAGCATTCAATGTGAAAATGAAGTGAGAAGGATCGTTCATCTTCAAAGCATTGCCAATCAAATGCTAGATGCATTTAATGATGCTATGAAAGTGACAAAATCACATATACCAGCTGCAAATGCACTTGCAAGAATTGATGTCCCTGTTGGACAAAATAAAGTGGCAGCAAATGATTCATCTGGTGCACGCCTGAAGCGTGGTAGACCCCCAGATTCAAAAGATTCAGCCCCTCGAAAGAGAAATTCGAGAGCATAACTGAATCCAAATGAAGTTATTCAGGAAGAGAAAATGAATGATACATCCACAATTCATAATTCTGGACTTCCAGAAAAAGAAAATGTCCTTGATGAGACATCTGTCCCTGAAGAGACAGAAGTACATGAAAGCAAAGAAATCTCCATAAATTATGCATGTACAAATGAATTGTGGGATCGGAATGAAATAATCATCGATGATATGTTTGCATTTGCAGTAGCCACTGAAATCATCTTAAGTGATGATATTGAGCCCCGCTCTGTTGATGAATGCAAACAGAGACAGGATTGGCCTAAGTGGAAAGATGCAATCCAGGCAGAATTAAATTCCTTGGAAAAGCGGAATGTTTTTGGACCAGTAGTCCAAACCCCGCCTAGTGTAAACCCCGTGGGTTACAAATGGATATTCACAAGGAAACACAATGAGAAAAATGAGATCGCAAGATACAAAGCACGACTCGTTGCACAAGGTTTTTCTCAAAGACCTGGAATTGATTATGAGGAGACATACTCTCCTGTAATGGACGCAATTACGTTCCGTTACTTAATAAGTTTAGTGGTTTTAGAAAGACTTGACATGCGACTTATAGATGTCATCACTGCGTATCTATATAGAGAATTAGATACTGACATCTATATGAAAGTCCCAGAAGGACTTAAGTTGCCTGAAACAAGTAATAAACCACGAGGTATGCTCTCGATCAAATTAAAGCGATCATTGTATGGTCTGAAGCAATCTGGACGAATATGGTATAATCGTCTCAGTGAGTATTTGATCAAAGAAGGGTATATCAACAATGTTATTTGCCCTTGTGTGTTCATTAAGAAATCCAATTCTGGATTCGCTATAGTGGCAGTATATGTTGATGATATGAATCTAGTTGGGACTCCTGAAGAGCTCAATAAAACTGCTGAATATCTGAAAAGCGAATTTGAAATGAAAGACCTTGGGAAAACAAAATATTGTCTCGGCCTGCAGATCGAGTATTGTGCTAGTGGAATTTTGGTCCACCAATCAGCTTACATTGAAAAAATTCTGAAGCGATTTGGTATGGACAAGGCTTATCCACTAAGCACGCAAATGGTCGTTCGTTCTTTGGACATTAAGAAAGATCCATTTCATCCAAAAGAAGATGATGAGCTGGTCCTTGGTCCAGAAGTACCATATCTGAGTGCAGTAGGTGCTTTGTTGTATTTAGCACAATGTACTAGCCAGATATAGCCTTTTTCAGTTAATTTGTTAGCAAGGTATAGCTCTGCTCCAACAATTTGTCATTGGAAGGGTATCAAAGATGTATTGCGATACCTTCGTGGGACAACATACATGGGTCTCTTCTACTCAAAGAACTCCACAGATGACCAGGTCCTTGTTGGATATGCAGATGCTGGTTTCCTCTCTGATCTGCATAAAGCCCGCTCACAAACTGGATATGTGTTTAAGAATGGAGATACAACAATCTCATGGCGCTCAACCAAGCAAACATTAGTTGCTACATCTTCAAATCATTCAGAAATACTTGCTTTACATGAAGCAAGTCGTGAATGTTCTTGGTTAAGATCAATGATCCATCATATTCGGAATTCATGCGGTCTAGCTTCGAAGACAGACAACCCAACTGTCATCCATGAAGATAATGCAGCTTGTGTTGCCCAAATGAAGGAAGGATTCATCAAGGGCGATAAGACTAAACACATATCTCCAAAGTTTTTCAGTGCTCATGAGCTTCAGAAGGCTAAAGTTATTGAAGTCAGACAAATCCGTTCAAATGAAAATCTGGCAGACTTGTTCACCAAATCTCTACCAAAGTGCACATTTCAGAAGTTAGTGCAAGGCATCGGATTACGTCGACTTACCAAACAACTAAATTTGGAGAATGCGAAATCAGGGGGAGATACATATCAGGGGGAGCATCCCTGATACATGCTTGTTGTACTCTTTTTCCTTCGATTATGATTTTTCCCACTGGGTTTTTCCTATCAAGGTTTTAACGAGGCAACATAAGCATACTTGACACTATATCAACGATCCAGGAAAAGTTGTACTCTTTTTCCTTTGCTATGGTTTTTTCCCACTGGGTTTTTCCAAGCAAGGTTTTAACGAGGCAACTCATGTTGATATGTGGGCATCCAAGGGGGAGTGTTGAAAAGTCTCATGGGCAATGAATGCCCACAGTTTCATTAGTAGAATTCTTCAGCATGGGCAGAAGTTTTCAATGCCCATGCAAAGTGAAAGTGGAAAATGAATTGTATTGTCAGAGGACGCGTTATAAGTTTCAACATGCAGTTAATGCATCAGTTTGGAGTTGCTCTATAAATAGAGCACTCCATATGTTTTCATGTTACAGAAAATATAAGAAGAAAGAAAACTAGAGAAAAATATCAGTAACATCATCTATTCCTCTGCCTTTTATTTGTTATCTGCCTGTGCTATAATTTTAGTGTGGCATTTTACATCTACCTTGCACCTACCATTAAAAGGTTATCTCTCAAACTTTAACCCTTTTATAACAAGTATGTAAAAGTTCCCACATCTGCAAATTTAGTCTTCCATTATTAAAACCATAAATGATTTTTTGGTTAGTGTCTTTGGCAACTACTAACCTTTTCACTTTTCCCTTACCAAACAATTAGGTATGATGTTAACTTATTTCTCCATACTATGAATTAGGGTGGTTGACTACATAGAATCACATAGGCTTAACTAACTAATGTTGAATTAGTTAGTACCGATTTTGGTCGTTTTATTTAGTGGACAAAAATCTTAAAATAATAAATCTCTGCTGCTTTGCCGTCAGATTTCGTTTTTCGCCATCAAATCTTGGTACTCCGGTTCTTGCGAACACAAGGATTGGAGCATGATTGTACAGTGACATAATAATTTTAAATGTTTAGCCAGCTAGTTAGGCCATCTTCAACCGAAGGATCTAGAGGGCCAGAAGGCCAAAAATAGCCCGAAAACCATCTCCAACCAAGGGCTAGGCCAGATGGCTGTGGAATCTAAGAGGACCCCACGGAATCGGAGTGGGCTAGAGGGCTGGAGGGCTGGCTGCAAGCAGCCAACCAGACAGCCCGGGGCTGGCCAGAAAATATAGCTTCTTGTCGGTTATAATCGACAGGAATATATTTATATTAAAAATTAAATGTATTCTTGTCAGTTATAACCGATAGGATTGCTTAAAAAAAATTTGAATACAACAGCTAGTCAACTAGCCGTTGTATTCAATTTTTTATTTTTTTTATTTTTGGTTTTTTGGGCCAAATTTTTTTTTTAAAATTCTTAAAAATTCTAATTTTTTTTTCTTATAAATACCTAAACCATTCATTAAATTTAAATTCTAATTTTTTTGGGCCAATTATCGTTGTAGTTTTTAAATTTAAGTTGTTGGATTTGAATTTAAGTTGTAGTTTTTAAATTTAAATAATAAATTATGTTTGGCCCTATGGCCCTTTGGCCCTCTATTGGAGACGGTTTTTTGTGGCAGTGCTAAAACGAGCCATCTGGTCCTCGATTGGAGATGAAGGCAAATATGGCCCTATACTGTTCATTAAAATATTAATATCTTAGAGAATTTTGGAGGGTCAGAGGGCTAAAACGAGCCATCTGGCCAATCCTCGGTTGGAGATGGTCTTAGCTTCTTTTTCCTCCTTGCTAAATATTGTTGGAGGTTTTGAGACTCAAAGTCCCACATTGGGGCAAAGCATGGTTCACAATGACCTTTATATAGGTCTGTAACCCTACTTCCCCACCCTACCTTGTATTACCACCCCTCAAAAAAGTTAGAAAAATTAAAACACTCTTTTTCCACCCACCTATATTCCTAAAATGTCCTTTACATATTCTACTATTTTGCAGAAATTGAAAGAAATAAACTAAAAAAAGAACTCAACCTAACCACCACCACCCAACCCCTTACAACACAACGTAACTCGACATCAACCTCTCGATCTTCATTTTTTCAAACAAGTCCAAAGCCTCATTCTCAAAGAAAGTGCAGAAATCATCGCATTCCAAGTACACATTTTTTTAACTACCATTTGCTAGAACACGTATCCAGCGCTATCCAAACAACCAGTCTTCCTGTAAAGATCCACCAACGCAGTCCCCAAAAACGCATTCAATTCAATCTCATTCCAAATAACATGCCCTATGGATTTGCTTTCTCCAATAAATAGATCCCAATAAATAGATCTCCAATAAATAGATCCCAACCCATCCTAATAGAAAAACAAAACAATATGACTTCAGTATCAAAAATTTTATAGTTGACACCAATGACGGTGTTACAAAGGTTAAAGGCACAAAAATTAGACAATATTGACACATAGGTTTACAAAGCCACTGATAAGAAATGGTACCCTATAGCACATTTGCTTGTAGTGAACATTGAATGGATGATAGCCATATACATATTTTGTATTATGCTATCAATAATTAGTAGAAATAAAAAAACATTAGTTTTTATTAATTCCAAGTTTTTACACATGAGAAAATCAGAATACATAAAGTTGCTTGTGGAAACATCTATTGAAGGATGGATACAATTCCTTTATTTATTACATAAATTCCAAGTGCCAAAAATACAACGTATAAAGGGGAAAACATCATATATACATAGTACTATCAAACTTCAGAAAAAATTCTTTTGAAACAAGCCACTTTCAATGCAATTGCTAGTGCTACCTTATCTTTGATGTTGTCAAAGAATTGAAAATAGGCATATCTCCACGATGTCCTTAAGATCAATGTGCCGCAAATGCCCCAAAAACCTACTATGAAGCCAAGTACCACACTGACATAGAACCACAACTTATCATGATTTCCATCTTCATTCTTGTCATTCGCATCCTTAGCTGGGAAAGTGTCATCTCCAGGGCAATTAGTTGGGAGAGGAATGCCACATAGCGATGGATTGTTCATATAAATGGACAAATCATTGAGTGTTTGAAGCTGGCTTCCAGAAGGAATTCTTCCAGTCAAGTTGTTATAAGACAAGTTCAAGTGGGACAAAGAGGTTAAAAATGACAAGCTTTGAGGAATATGTCCTGAAAGGTGGTTGTGCGAGAAATCAAGAGTTTCGAGCAAATGCAAGTTTCCGATCTTGGAGGGGATCTTTCCAGTCAATTGATTCATGGACAAATTCAGGGTGCCCAACAGGAAGAGGTTGCTTATTTCTTCAGGAATCTCACCTTGTAAATTATTTGATGAAAGATCAATGCTCTTTACAAGTTGTAGAGTCTTGTTGTATACAAGCTCCGCTCCTTTTAGTGTCAGTGTGGCTTGCTCAAGCATCATACTGAAGGCATTAGAATTATTGTTGACCAGCGAAGTTAAATTATCCAAACACTTGGGAATAGTACCTGAAAGGCTGTTGTGACTAAGATCGAGGATGTGAAGGTTCCGAAGATTGCACAATTGCTGGGGAATATGTCCTGTAAAAACGTTGGATCGTAATTGTAGCCTATACAACAAGGATACATTTGATCCTCCTATCCATAGAGGTATGTTCCCAAATAAATTGTTGTGTCCAAGATCAAGACCCCTTAAACCAGAACAATTTTGTAAGGAATCAGGAATTTCACCGCCAAATTTATTGTTGTTGAGCTGTAATACTAGTAGTGAACTTAACATCCCTAATGAAGTGGGAATATTGCCAGAGAGATTGTTGTGACCAACATCTAGAAAAAACATATAACTCCCCACACTCCATGCACGAGGCATTTCCCCAGAAAATTGATTGCTCCTTATGGACAAGTATCCCAAGTTTTGCATGTTGCAGATGGAGGAAGGAATAGTGCCATTCAAATGATTCTCAGAAAGAGACAAATATGCCAAATTGGGCATCATTTGGTCAATATTGGAGGGAATTGGCCCGGAAAATAGATTGCTTTCAAGATAAAGGGCATAGACATTAGGGAACCGCCAAAGTGGGAGTGGGCCCTCCAACTGATTATGACTCAAATCAATATTATCTAAATTTGGAAATTTCAAACGGGATGGAAAGTTTCCACGTAATTGGTTGTTAGATAAATCCAAATTTTTGAGTTGGGAAGACATCTTCAACAACCATTCCTCTAGTATCGAATCTTCAGAGATTCCAATACCACTAAGACTGATGTCGATCAGTTCAGTTTGAGATTGAAGCCATACCCAAAAACCAGGACCTACCTGACAGTTTATGATTGCAATTGATAGGAGCTTGAAAGGAGGAACCCAAACAGAAGCCACGTCAAAAATGAGGGGCATGGGTGGGTCTGTGACTTGAATTCCTACTTGAAAATCTTGTAATCTCGTGAGGTTTCTGAAATGGACTTCCGTTAGAGTACCTTCCCATGAATTATAAGACAAATCGAGGTGAACTAGCTCATAGAGTTGTCCCAGACTTTTTGGAATGGAGCCATTCATCTTATTAGAATAGAGGTACAATGATTTCAAGGATGACAAGTTTCCGATGGAATCTGGAATTGAGCCCACCAAAGAGTTTCCACCAAGGTTGAGATCCTGCAAATTCTTTAACATTCCTATGGAGGCCGGCAGTTGGCTTTCCAGCTCACAATAAGACAAATCTAGCGACTCCAATGAATTATTTGGACAATTTGAGACGCTCCTCCAAAACTCTTCAATCCCCCCATCATCAAACTTGTTGTCAGAAAGGCTTAGGACCTTTAGCTTGCACAAATTTCCAATGACTTTTGGAATTTGACCTTTTAAGCTTGTTCCAGATAAATCAAGGTGTTCTAGAGATTTCAAGTTTGCAAATTCATTTGGAAAAGGACTACTGAAATTATTCGACGATAGATCAAGTGTCATGAGGCTGCTAAGATTAAAAACCCAATTGGGAAATGAAGAACATTTAATACTGTTATTCGACATATGAAGGACCAAAAGTGATGTCAAGTTAATCCTTTGGAGTGAGAGTGGAATGCTTTCAATTTGACACGAAGATAAGTGTAACTCTAACAATGAAGGAAGCATGTTAATATCATATGCCCAACTGGCTCCTGTGCGGCTAAGGTCCACGTAATTGAGATTAAGGTATTTTAGGGAAGAGAGGTGAGAAAGCCAAGTCAAGTTTCTGGAAGACAAGTGGAAATTCATCCCGAGATCAAGACTATTCAGGCTTGACAGGTTACCAAGAGAGGGGGGAATCTCTCCCCCAAATGATGCAAAGGAGAGATTGAGATATTGCAAACTTTTAAGCTCCCCAAAGAACATCGGAATGCGAATGCCTTGAAACTTATTGTAGCTGAGGTCCAGGTATTTTAAATGTTTCAAGCTCAACAAAGAAGCATTTATCTTACCTCCCAAGAGAGACCTTTCATAAGCCGACTTGTCCCACTCGGCATAAGAATGGGAATCTGGATACGGATTCCGGAGGTCCATCTTCACAACATGGTCGGTGCTGTTGTTGCATGAAATTCCTTCCCATTGACAGCAATCATGACCCACCCAAGAAGAAAGCCTACCAGAATGATCAGCAAGATGTTGTTTAAAGCTGACAAGTGCTCGCCTTTCTTCCTCAATGCATAATGGTTTCACAGTGCTGGTGCTCGGAACTCCGATATCACCCAAGCAGATTATGGCAGTGGGTAGATACGTAGATGCCAAAAGCAAAATGAGAAAAGAGAGAGAAATATTGAGGGGATTGAAGAAGGTGTTTGAAAGCAAGGTATCCATAGGAGAAATCAGTATATATATTCCCCAGTTGGTTGCAGATGAACACAACAAGTGAACTCTAACTCATATATATAACAAAGCAATGAGAGCTTAAAAGAAAGTAGTGCTACGCAGCGTGCATCAACTCGATTGAGTTTCACGCGTTTACATTCGTATTCACACCATGAAATTGCAAGGAAGGAGAGATCGAGTGGGGAGGGGGACTACTTGACAAGGACACAAATGCTCCTGCCTACCTTGAAGTCAACTTCTAAGTTCCAAGTCAATCTCATAATTTCCTTCTGTGGAAAAGTATATAAGTTCACAATTTTAGACATTTCCCTGTTCAAAGTGTTCAAAGTGTTCAAAGTATCAAACACGTTTGAATAATCTCGTTCGTTAATATTAGGGAACAAAAATGATAAAAAAAAATTATAATGTGTTTGGATTTTTTATCGCTAAATTATATTTTAACACCATCATATTTTTATGGCTAAATTATATTTTAAGTCTACTTCTAAGTCAATCTCATAATTTCTTTCTGTGGAAAAGTATAAAAGTTCACAATTTTAGACTTGTTCGCCGACATTAAGTTGGACATTTCCTTGTTTAAAGTGTTCAAAGTATTAGGCACATTTGTAACACCATCGTATCAATTTCATCTTCCTAATCAATCAACAAGTGTAGTCAATGAGATGTGCTACAATAATACGTCAACCACGGAGTTGTTGCGGTTGTAGCTCCCAGGACATGCAGTAACCCAGAAATTGTTGTTTTAATAATTTTCTTTCATAATATTACACGAGGTCACAAGTTCGAATCATTTTGTCCGTTATCAAGACAAGAACTTAGGACTTGACTATATTGTTTTCCAATACTAGGTCGTATTTCCCAAACTTCCAAAAGTGTTTCTCAAGCGAGCAACATTAGCACCAACAACTTGAGCCACCTTCATCAGATCAGAAACCAAATGGACCTTGGATTTTACCATATCCAAGTTAAAACATATAGAATTACTAAGATGGAACCAGCAATAATCCATTCAAAAGACCATCTTAAAAAGATCATCCCACGAGTGCCATGAATAAAAGAAGCTATATAACTGGAGCATTTTCTTCAAAAAAATTAAAGCAAATCATTTACCACGGAGGAAATATTCAACTCGTCCAAAGTGTTTGTAAGGCCTTCTGTAGATAGAATAAACAAGGTTAGGTATGAACTATGAAAAAATTCTTGCTCCCAAAATAAAAAGAAACGAAATTACATTCAAACTAGCTAACCATTCCATGCCAGATGGCTATGAGCCCACAAGTAAAATAATTGCTAAAACTAACTTGGGAATTAAAACCCGTAACGGATAACTAGATTTCATAATTAGCAACACTTAAGAGTTCTTCCGAGTTTTGACCTTAATCTTAAGCTGGGATTTAAGTAGTCCACAAAAGAACTAAAATGGTTCCCAAAAAGAAAATGATCCAAGTTTACAGAAGACTAAATTCCAATTCGAATGCGCACCTCGTCGATGTCAACCTTATACGTTGTTACGTGTGGGTATTGCTCACTCAACTCCCCAATGATTGGAGATATGATCCTGCCTGCACAAGAAGATCACACCAAAGTAGCAATCATAAGTTCAAAGCACATTATTACGCCACATTTTCGTGCCAATGACTTCATTGCTTAAAAGAAAACGTCTTTCGAACTTACAAGGCCCGCGCCACATTGCAGTGAAATAGAAAAGTGCTGGCACAACTCCATCTATATGAAATTTTATATATAAATCAGACAATTTGTATGAAAATATGACAAGTTTTCTCAAAACAAAAAAAATTCCGAAACCCGGAAAAAACCCAAAAAAAAAAAAAAAAAAAAAAAAAACCTTTAGCTTTGCTGACTGCGGTGCTAAATTCATCCTCCGACTTAATGACAACAGTATTAGAGGCACCTGAAATTCAATCAACAATTAAAGTTACTGAGCTATTCCCAAACCCAAAATTTAAAAATTGAATCCTTGAACAATGGCGACAACAATAACAGAAATATGAAGTACCAGAGGGCGAGGAGAGAGGTCGGAGTTGGAGAACGTGAGGGTTTGGGAAGTGATGGAGGGAATTGGAGAAGGGTTTGGAGATGGAAAGAGATGCTGTGGGCGGCGGAGATGGTGCTGTGGGGATTGAAGAAGCCAGGGTTTGGAAAGAATTGGAAGGAAGGTTGTGACGATGAAGAAGCGCTGCGATTGCCGAGCAATTGCCGTGCCATGGCTACCCCTGAGTTCCTCACCATTTTTCTTCTATCGATTCGGTGCTTTGTTTGGAGTTGAAGGCAAAAATACAGGAAGAGCCCAAAACAATGAATATGTAAATGGGCCTTTTGGTGAAGGTATATAGGCCTAGTCCATAAGGCCCACACAGCGCATAAAGATTGTTTTGCAAGCCATATTAGGGAGTAGTCGAGCTCGAAATCTCGGGCTCAAGGTAAATGCTCTAAATAAACTGAAGCGACAAGTTTGTTGCCACACAAATATTGTCATGTGAAAACATGTTGACACTATGGGCATCGTCGGTACGTAGACGGGACAGAATGGGACTAGATGGAATGAGATGGAACAAAAATTTTTTGTGCTACGTTTGGTATGCAGGCCGGAGTAGAACGGATTACTTTTATCCCACTATATTCCATCTCACCCCAAGTACCAAACGAAACCTATGTGTGAAATGCATTTTTGATTATGTATTTATTTTCTGAATTGTTCTCCAACATCACTTTCACCTTTTCTCCTAGCCATTGACGTGGTTTTACCGATTTAGTTACACTCTTTACATTCGAACTTTTTTTCCATTAAACCCTACCTCATACTAGATGTCCTTGAAATAGGATGTAATTTGAATTGAAATGACGAATTTGACCCTTTATGTGATAGTCATGTGAGTTTATTTAACGGAAGATTAACGAAAATTTAGAGTTGGACCTCAATTATTAATAAAGCTCACCACGAGAGTTTAATTAAAAGTCTTTTCACTTGTCACATTGAAAATGCCATGTCACCACAAGAAACCATGAAAAAAATTTGGCCAAAAAAATATAATCATGATCCACTTCTACTCTTGCTCAATCGTCTCTTTGAATTCCTCTCTGCCCAGCAACCTGCAACCAAAGATTGCTTGCTGCTCATATGAAGTCGTCAAATATTTTTTACATAATAGACATCTGACCACTCAATGGTCAAAACCAAAGATTTCTTAGGGAACGAATTTGAAAATTTGCCATGGTTCGAATCTCTTATATTGGTTCGGTCAGGACATTGATTTGGGTAGGTTCGAATGGGTGTTCTACAATTTCTTCTGCAATTCGGTAGACTATGATTGAAGAATCTGAACATGATACGCAAGAAGCAAGGGGTGGGGAGAGCGAACGGCCACATGGGAATCTGAATTTTTTATTTTTTATTTTATTTTAACTTTTTTGGGTATAAAGCTGGTTGATTAGTGAGGGCTTATGTGGAAATCAAATAATTAGTTTTTCAAAACAATAAATACTGAGTCTTGAGGAATAGTGGAGTCCACATGTCATTAAATGAATGGGCAAAGTAAGTTTCTTTTTTTTTTTTTTTTTGAAGAACACAAAGTAAGTTTCATCCCCGGGAAGAAAGAGTTCGGATTTTCGGCATCCTAATACTCAGAAAATTTTTCTTTCTGACCAAAACACGGTGATTTATCACGTATTTTTATATAAGTAGTGAGATATCTTATTTTTTAAGTTATTAACTTTTTTAACACATATATCTTATCATTTTTATAATGGCACTTGGAATATCATCTCGTGTTCTGATTATACCGAAAAATCTCTCCAAATACCCATGTGTCACTCTGTGACCCCTCTGAAAATGTGACATGTGTCCACCCACTCACTAATCCTAACTCTGATAATTTTTCTGTTATCCTCAAACCTCTGTTATCTAAAATTTTGGAAAAAAAAATTGCTGCAAACTATATGAGCTACTTTAGTAGAAAGACGGAACCCAAAAAAAAACAAAAAGTAAATCAAAATCTTATTCCTTATTCTTTGTAATAAAAGAGAAAAGTAATAATTCAATTATCAACTAACATATTATATAGTTTACAAAATTGGATCTAAATAGTTGGTCTTCTTAGTATTACTCAATTAAATAGTGTCAATCTCAGCACCCTTTTCTCCGAGGACGGCTTTACAACCCTATGTCGCTCTTTCCTTCTCTTCATTTCCACAAATTGTGAATCAGATTAAAATAAAAGCACTTTCATCTTCCATTTAGACTATGACAGGATCGACAAACATGGAGTTAAATTGGATTTTGGTTTCCAAATTGAATCAAAATAAAATAAAAGCAACTTCCTCTCTCTCCTTCTTTCCTTCCTATGTAGAGTTTAAATCTTCTAGACTCAAAACCCTTTGTGGCCTCTCTATGCCCTATCTACGTGAGTGTCACTTGGCCATTCATCTTATCTCTTCAATAAAAAAATTAAAAACTAAAGATAAAATTAGTGAAAAGAGCACGTATTGCTCAAGTATAATACAAGGCACAAGGGGTTTTGAGTGCAAAAAAATTGAACTCATATTTATACGGATGTAAAAATATTTGTGGAATAGTGGTACTAAATGAATATTGAACTATTTTTGACAGCAAAATGGGAGCGAAAAACTAAAAAAAGAATGGTTCCAATTGAAAAACAAAACAATATGACTTCAGTATCAAAATTTTTATAGTTGACACCAATGACGGTGTTACAAAGGTTAAAGGCACTAAAATTAGACAATATTGGCACATAGGTTTACAAAGCCACTGATAAGAAATGGTACCCTATAGCACATTTGCTTGTAGTGAACATTGAATGGATGACGGCCATATTTTGTATTATGCTATCAATAATTAGTAGAAATAAAAAAACATTAGTTTTTATTAATTCCAAGTTTTTACACATGAGAAAATCAGAATACATAAAGTTGCTTGTGGAAACATCTATTGAAGGATGGATACAATTCCTTTATTTATTACATAAATTGCAAGTGCCAAAAATACAACGTATAAAGGGGAAAACATCACATATACATAGTACTATCAAACTTCAGAAAAAAGTCTTTTGAAACAAGCCACTTTCAATGCAATTGCTAGTGCTACCTTATCTTTGATGTTGTCAAAGAATTGAAAATAGGCATATCTCCACGATGTCTTTAAGATCAATGTGCCGCAAATGCCCCAAAAACCTACTATGAAGCCAAATACCACACTGACATAGAACCACAACTTATCATGATTTCCATCTTCATTCTTGTCATTCGCATCCTTAGCTGGGAAAGTGTCATCTCCAGGGCAATTAGTTGGGAGAGGAATGCCACATAGCGATGGATTGTTCATATAAATGGACAAATCATTGAGTGTTTGAAGCTGGCTTCCAGAAGGAATTCTTCCAGTCAAGTTGTTATAAGACAAGTTCAAGTGGGACAAAGAGGTTAAAAATGACAAGCTTTGAGGAATATGTCCTGAAAGGTGGTTGTGCGAGAAATCAAGAGTTTCGAGCAAATGCAAGTTTCCGATCTTGGAGGGGATCTTTCCAGTCAATTGATTCATGGACAAATTCAGGGTGCCCAACAGGAAGAGGTTGCTTATTTCTTCAGGAATCTCACCTTGTAAATTATTTGATGAAAGATCAATGCTCTTCACAAGTTGTAGAGTCTTGTTGTATACAAGCTCCGCTCCTTTTAGTGTCAGTGTGGCTTGCTCAAAATAAATCATACTGAAGTCATTAGAATTATTGTTGACCAGCGAACTGAAATTATCCAAACACTTGGGAACAGTACCTGAAAGGCTGTTGTGACTAAGATCGAGGATGTGAAGGTTCCGAAGATTGCACAGTTGTTGGGGAATATGTCCTGTAAAAACGTTGGATCGTAATTGTAGCCTGTACAACAAGGATACATTTGATCCTCCTATCCATAGAGGTATGTTCCCAAATAAATTGTTGTGTCCAAGATCAAGGCTCCTTAAACCAGAACAATTTTGCAAGGAATCAGGAATTTCACCGCCAAATTTATTGTTGTTGAGCTGTAATACTAGCAGTGAACTTAACACCCCCAATGAAGTGGGAATATTGCCAGAGAGATTGTTGTGACCAACATCTAGAAACTTCATATAACTCCCCACACTCCATGCATGAGGGAATTCCCCAAAAAATTGATTGCTCCTTATGGACAAGTATCCCAAGTTTTGCATGTTGCAGATAGAGGGAGGAATAGTGCCATTCAAATTATTCTCAAAAAGAGACAAAGTGTTTAAATTGGGCATCATTTGGTCAATATTGAAGGGAATTGGCCCGGAGAGTAGATTGCTTTCAAGATAAAGGTAATAGACATTAGGGAACCGCCAAAGTGGGAGTGGGCCCTCCAATTGATTATGACTCAAATCAATATACTCTAAATTTGGAAATTTCAAACGGGATGGAAAGTTTCCACGTAATTGGTTGTAAGATAAATCCAAACTTTTGAGTTGGGAAGGCATCTTCAACAACCATTCCTCTAGTATCGAATCTTCAGAGATTCCAATACCACGAAGAGTGATGTCGATTAGTTCAGTTTGAGATTGAAGCCATACCCAAAAACCAGGACCTACCCGACAGTTTATGATCCCAATTGACTGGAGCTTGAAAGGAGGAACCCAAACAGAAGCCACGTCAAAAATGAGGGACATGGGTGGGTCTGTGACTTGAATTCCTACTTGAAAATCTTGTAATCTCGTGAGGTTTCTGAAATGGACTTCCGTTAGAGTACCTTCCCATGAATTATAAGACAGATCGAGGTGAACTAGCTCATAGAGTTGTCCCAGACTTTTTGGAATGGAGCCATTCATCTTATTATAATAGAGGTACAATGATTTCAAGGATGACAGGTTTCCGATGGAATCTGGAATTGAGCCCACCAAGGAGTTTCCACCAAGGTTGAGATTCTGCAAACTCTTTAACATTCCTATGGAGGCCGGCAATTGGCTTTCCAGCTCACAAAAAGACAAATATAGCGACTCTAATGAATTATTTGGACAATTTGAGACGCTCCTCCAAAACTCTTCAATCCCCCCACCATCAAACTTGTTGTCAGAAAGGCTTAGGACCTTTAGCTTGCACAAATTTCCAATGACTTTCGGAATTTGACCTTTTAAGCCTGTTCGAGATAAATCAAGGTGTTCTAGAGATTTGAAGTTTGCAAATTCATTTGGAAAAGGACTACTGAAATTATTCCACGATAGATCAAGTGTCATGAGGCTGCTAAGATTAAAAACCCAATTGGGAAATGAAGAACATTTAATACTGTTATTCGACACATCAAGGACCAAAAGTGATGTCAAGTTAATCCTTTGGAGTGAGAGTGGAATGCTTTCAATTTGACACGAAGATAAGTGTAACTCTAACAATGAAGGAAGCATGTTAATATCATATGCCCAACTGGCTCCTGTGCGGCTAAGGTCCACGTAATTGAGATTAAGGTATTTTAGGGAAGAGAGGTGAGAAAGCCAAGTCAAGTTTCTAGAAGACAAGTGGAAATTCATCCCGAGATCAAGGTATTTTAGGGAAGAGAGGTGAGAAAGCCAAGTCAAGCTTCTAGAAGATGAGAGTTGATTCCACCCAAGGTCAAGAATATTCAGGCTTGACAGGTTACCAAGAGAGGGGGGAATCTCTCTCTTTTAAGCTCCCCGAAGAACATCGGAATGCGAATGCCTTGAAACGGAGAGATTGAGATGTTGCAAACTTTTAAGCTCCCCGAAGAACATCGGAATGCGAATGCCTTGAAACTCATTATAGCTGAGGTCCAGGTATTTTAAATGTTTCAAGCTCAACAAAGAAGCATTTATCTTACCTCCCAAGCAAGACTTATTATAAGCCGACTCGTCCCACTCGGCATCAGAATGGGAATCTGGATACGGATTCCGGAGGTCCATCTTCACAACATGGCCGGTGCTGTTGTTGCATGAAATTCCTTCCCATTGACAGCAATCATGACCCACCCAAGAAGAAAGCCTACCAGAAGGATCAGCAAGATGTTGTTTAAAGCTGACAAGTGCTCGCCTTTCTTCCTCAATGCATAATGGTTTCACAGTGCTGGTGCTCGGAACTCCGATATCACCCAAGCAGATTATGGCAGTGGGTAGATACGTAGATGCCAAAAGCAAAATGAGAAAAAGAGAGAAATATTGAGGGGATTGAAGAAGGTGTTTGCAAGCAAGGTATCCATAGGAGAAATCAGTATATATATTCCCCAGTTGGTTGCAGATGAACACAACAAGTGAACTCTAACTCATATATATAACAAAGCAATGAGAGCTTAAAAGAAAATAGTGCTACGCAGCGTGCATCAACTCGATTGAGTTTCACGCGTTTACATTCGTATTCACACCATGAAATTGCAAGGAAGGAGAGATCGAGTGGGGAGAGGGACTACTTGACAAGGACACAAATGCTCCTGCCTATTTTTAAGTCAACTTCTAAGTTCCAAGTCAATCTCAGAAAAGTATATAAGTTCACAATTTTAGACATTTCTCTGTTCAAAGTGTTCAAAGTATCAAACACGTTTGAATAATCTCGTTTGTTAATATTAGGGAACAAAAATGATAAAAAAAATTATAATGTGTTTGGACTTTTTATGGCTAAATTATATTTTAACACCATCATATTTTTATGGCTAAATTATATTTTAAGTCTACTTCTAAATCAATCTCATAATTTCTTTCTGTGGAAAAGTATAAAAGTTCACAATTTTAGACTTGTTCGCCGACATTAAGTTGGACATTTCCTTGTTTAAAGTGTTCAAAGTATCAGACACATTTGTAACACCATCGTATCAATTTCATCCTCCTAATCAATCAACAAGTGTAGTCAATGAGATGTGCTACAATAATACGTCAACCACGGAGTTGTTGCGGTTGTAGCTCCCAGGACATGCAGTAACCCAGAAATTGTTGTTTTTATAATTTTCTTTCATAATATTACACGAGGTCACAAGTTCAAATCATTTTGTCCGTTATCAAGACAAGAACTTAGGACTTGACTATATTGTTTTCCAATACTAGGTCGTATTTCCCAAACTTCCAAAAGTGTTTCTCGAGCGAGCAACATTAGCACCAACAACTTGAGCCACCTTCTTCCCGTCTTTAAAGAATTGGAATGTAGGCTGCACCAAAATGCACACAACAGATCAGAAACCAAATGGACCTTGGATTTTACCATATCCAAGTTAAAACATATAGAATTACTAAGATGGAACCAGCAATAATCCATTCAAAAGACCATCTTAAAAAGATCATCCCACGAGTTCCATGAATAAAAGAAGCTATATACCAAGAACAAAATAAACTGGAGCATTTTCTTCAAACAAAATAAACTCGTCGATGTCAACCTTATACGCTGTTACATGTGGGTATTGCTTAAAAGAAAATGTCTCCGCGTTTGAGAGTGTGAGGGAGTTCATGCAAAAGCAATTCAAGAGAACATGAATTATAGATTCACAAACATGTCCAAGAATCTGAATTTACGCATCTCTTTGGACACTACTTACACAAGTTAAACCAATACAACATGAGTAACCCAAATTTAAAACCACCAAAATGGCTCCTTTATGGTTTTCTTCCTCTTTGCAAATAAAAAAAATAAAAAAAACACACACACACACACACACAATCAGCAGCTAGTAAATGCATAATTAAGTGCCACAACCCTAAAAAATAGAACAAAATTGACATAAATGTAGGAGGAACACAGTTGATTGCCTACATTGTCATCACATAACAATTACACCAATAACCACAGAACGTTCCACATTGCGGAGAGTTTTTTGGTTTTTTGATTCACAATATGGTATATCATTTGGTCTAGTTGTAAGCTCCAATGACACAAGCGCAAATGAATTATGTAACTTACTACCACGTTTTTAAATAGCTACTTTCCAAGCGTCATCAACACCAACAGTTTTAGCTACACACCCACACATGAAATGGAAATCCTACGATAGGGTTTAATATAAAATTGAGCTATAGAACTGATCACATTTGGAGAAACTTGAACCATTAAAAGCTATTATGCATTTAATATAAACACCACATTCACAAATGAGAAAGCACACAAGTGTAGTGTAATGTACTAAAGAATTACTTGAAGCGTTTTCTAAAAGTGTTTCTCGAGCGAGCAGAGCAACTTTAGCACCAACAACTTCAGCCACCTTCATCCCCCATCTTTAAAGAATTGGAATGTAAGCTGCACCAAAATGCACACATCAGATCAGAAACCAAATGGACCTTGGATTTTACCATATCCAAGTTAAAACATATAGAATTACTAAGATGGAACCAGCAATAATCCATTAAAAAGACCATCTTAAAAAGATCATCCCAAGAGTGCCATGAATAAAAGAAGCTATATAACTGGAGCATTTTCTTCAAAAAAATTAAAGCAAATCATTTACCACGGAGGAAATATTCAACTCGTCCAAAGTGTTTGTAAGGCCTTCTGTAGATAGAATAAACAAGGTTAGGTATGAACTATGAAAAAATTCTTGCTCCCAAAATAAAAAGAAACGAAATTACATTCAAACTAGCTAACCATTCCATGCCAGATGGCTATGAGCCCACAAGTAAAATAATTGCTAAAACTAACTTGGGAATTAAAACCCGTAACGGATAACTAGATTTCATAATTAGCAACACTTAAGAGTTCTTCCGAGTTTTGACCTTAATCTTAAGCTGGGATTTAAGTAGTCCACAAAAGAACTAAAATGGTTCCCAAAAAAAAAAAAAATGATCCAAGTTTACAGAAGACTAAATTCCAATTCGAATGCGCACCTCGTCGATGTCAACCTTATACGTTGTTACGTGTGGGTATTGCTCACTCAACTCCCCAATGATTGGAGATATGATCCTGCCTGCACAAGAAGATCACACCAAAGTAGCAATCATAAGTTCAAAGCACATTATTACGCCACATTTTCGTGCCAATGACTTCATTGCTTAAAAGAAAACGTCTTTCGAACTTACAAGGCCCGCGCCACATTGCAGTGAAATAGAAAAGTGCTGGCACAGCTCCATCTATATGAAATTTTATATATAAATCAGACAATTTGTATGAAAATATGACAAGTTTTCTCAAAACAAAAAAATTCCGAAACCCGGAAAAAACCCAAAAAAAAAAAAAAAAAAAAAAAAAAAAAAAAACCTTTAGCTTTGCTGACTGCGGTGCTAAATTCATCCTCCGACTTAATGACAACAGTATTAGAGGCACCTGAAATTCAATCAACAATTCAAGTTACTGAGCTATTCCCAAATCCAAAATTTAAAAATTGAAACTTTGAACAATGGCGACAACAATAACAGAAATATGGAGTACCAGAGCGCGAGGAGAGAGGTCGGAGTTGGAGAACGTGAGGGTTTGGGAAGTGATGGAGGGAATTGGAGACGGGTTTGGAGATGGAAGGAGATGCTGTGGGCGGCGGAGATGGTGCTGTGGGGATTGAAGAAGCCAGGGTTTGGAAAGAATTGGAAGGAAGGTTGTGACGATGAAGAAGCGCTGCGATTGCCGAGCAATTGCCGTGCCATGGCTACCCCTGAGTTCCTCACCATTTTTCTTCTATCGATTCGGTGCTTTGTTTGGGGTTGAAGGCAAAAATACAAGAAGAGCCCAAAACAATGAATATGTAAATGGGCCTTTTGGTGAAGGTATATAGGCCTAGTCCATGAGGCCCACACAGCGCATAAAGATTGTTTTACAAGCCATTTTAGGGAGTAGTCGAGTTCGAAATCTCGGGTTCAAGGTAAATGCTCTAAATAAACTGAGGCAACAAGTTTGTTGCCACACAAATATTGTCATGTGAAAACATGCTGCCACTATGGGCGTGGTCGGTACGTAGCCGGGACATAATGGGACGAGATGAAATGAGATGGAACGAAAGTTTTTTGTGCTACGTTTGGTATGCAGATCGGAGTAGAACGAACTACTTTTGTCCCACTATGTTGCATCTCACCCCACGTACCAAACGAGGCCTATGTGTGAAATGCATTTTTGATTATGTGTTTATTTTCTGAATTGTTCTCCAACATCACTTTCACCTCTTCTCCTAGCCATTGACGTGGTTTTACAGGTTTAGTTTCACTCTTTACATTCAAACTTTTTTTCCATGAAATCTAATTTCCATTAAACCCTACCTCATACTAGATGTCCATGAAATATGATGTAATTTGAATTGAAATGATGAATTTTAACCTCTATGTGATAGTCATGTGAGTTTATTTAACGGCGATTGGTCAAGATTTCTTTGAGAACAAGGTCTCCCCAGAAAACCCAATTCCTATTTTTCTCTATTCAGGTGACGACCTCACGGCGATTGGTCAAGATTTCTTTGAGAACGAATTTGAAAATTTGCCGTGGTTCGAATTCTCTTATATGGGTTCGGTCAGGACATTAATTTGGGTAGGTTCGAATGGGTGTTCTGCAATTTCTTCTGCAATTCGGTAGACTATGATTGAAGAATCTGAACATGATACGCAAGAAGCAAAAGATTTGATAGGATTTGAATGGAAGATGGATTTTGATGGATTCAAAGGTGGATGATATATATATACCAAATGCTGTCAAGAATCCTACCATCCCCCATCTGATTTCTTTTCACGCCCTCAAACAGAAAAGAACCTCCAACCCCTTCATCTTCATCTATACCTTCCTCTTCAGAACACATCCCATCGTCCTCGTCGACTTCGAATACATCGTCTTCATTGTCATCTATCATGGATTTTTATTTTTCAAATTCTACTCGTAAACAGCTATCGAGTTCTGGCAAGTTCTCTCTTTTCTCAGAAGAGGAACAGTCTTCCTCCATTTTTTGCCTTACCTGAGATCCGATGGTTCAATATTTTTTTAACATATCGCTGCAATCAGTTTTTTTCTCCCATGTTCTCCTCGCACGAAACTGATTTTCAATGGCAGATCAGTGAGTTCGTCGATGGGCCGAGCTTGGTTCCCAATAGCTATACTTTCTAGTTTTGGGGTAAACTCTGTGCTGCATGTGCAGAACTTGTTGATTCATATGTATTGTTGTTGTGGGGAAGTGGAGCTTGCTGGAAATTAATGAAATGTGGTTTCTAATGTTATGCTTGGTGGGTACTGGAAGGGCAGGAAGCTAGAGTGTGCATTGAAGTTTAGGAAAATGGTGAGCATGGGATTGAAAGGGTGCTTGCGGCTTGCGGCTTGTGGTCGGTCTGCTAGACTGAATGAAGGTTAGACAGAGGAGACCCATAACTGAACGCACATTGGGACATTGGAGTTGTTTGAGTCACAGCTGCATGATTTCATTAAAAATGATCCGACAGCTCTGCGTGTGATTTTCAATTTTTTCAAAATTCTAAGAAATTCATGGAAGAAATCCATATAAATCCACAAAAATCATAATGAAAATCCATATAAATCTTCTAAAATCCATAGAGAATTATAAAGTCTATTAAAGTTCTTTGAAGTCTAGCACTAAAAAAAATCCATTAAAATCCTCTATAATCCAAATTGACTACATCCCCCTAAGTTTCATCCCTGAGAGGAAAGAATCCAGATTTTCAACAGCCTAATACTCGAGAAAATTTTTCATCGTAACCGAAACACGAGTGGTTCACCACGTATTTTTATATAAGTGGTGAGATAATTTATTTTTTAAGTTATTAACTTTTTAACACACATATCTTATAATTTGTATAATGACACGTGATGTATTATCTCATTCTCGTGTTCTGATTACATTGAAAAATCTCTCCAAATACCCATATGTCACTCTATGGCCCCTCCAAAAATGTGACATGTGTCCACCCACTCACTAATCCTAACTCTGATAATTTTTGTGTTATCCTTAAACCTCTGTTATCTGCTAAACTTTTGGAAAAAGAAATTGCAGGTAAACCAAATGCACTTCAATTGCAAACAATATGAGCTACTTTAATAGAAAGACGGAACCCAAAAAAAGAAAGAAAAAGTAAATCAAAATCTTATTTCTTATCCTTTGTAATAAAAGAAAAAAAAAGTAATAATTCAATCATCA